>NW_027271391.1:635000-942500 GCF_040938485.1 Diadema antillarum | reverse complement strand
CACAATAGAATACTACTGCTCGCTTGTCTACGCTAGTTTTGTATACCCAGATTGAGTTTCAGTATATCCCGATTGTCTCATTCATACCTTTCTTGGTAGAGAAGATGAAAAAAAAATCAATTGTCAGTCAATACCGAGAAATGAAGCAATTTGTTCAATGTATACAAAATATAAAAGGACAAAGATAAAAGCACACGGATCTTGGAGCCTATACTGACTTCGGCACAGTTCCGTTTTCCATTTTTATCTAAATTAGCCGTTTTCGTCATCGCTTTTTGACTACTCATATGCACTGACCCGCATATTGTCATACCTCCTTGGTATGTGTATCTTTGTGTTTCTATTCATCAGTATACGGTTCAATAAAACTGAACTTGAAGAAAAGATAATATGTATAGTTTTACAGTAAATCACTGCGTAGCCTGCATGGTAGCAGTCCAAGCTTATTGTTCATCCAAAGACAAAAATAAAGAAGGAACACACACGTGTATTCATAAACATGGCTAATTACGGATACATTAAAGTACATATACAGTAATTTTGATAATCGTGTTGACTGTATACCATTATACACACAGAGTATGGTGTACGAGAAAGCTCTCCGCCTCTCTACACAAGCTATGTCAGGAGGCGCCATGTCAGTTGGTCAGGTGACCAACCTCATGTCAGCTGACGCCAGTAATGTAATGTTCTACTTTTTCAACGTGAACGAGATTTGGGCCATACCCATCAAGGTCAGTATGTTGCCATGGCAAAATCACCATCTATTTTATCTTTAAATCGTTGTTTTGTGCAGTTTTATACTTCCAACACAAAGTTTAAGAATATTGAGCAAATCGTTTATATACCTTTTACTGAGCCAAAACATAGCTGAAGGGTCCTCCGTATATATTTGACCTCCGTATTTTTACCTCAAATATGGACCCCATATTGAATTGGGAGATGCATCACTGTAATTTGTAAATAATATTGACGGTTCAAGGTTGGGACTGAAGTTACTTTCAAGCAAGACATACAAATGTGCAAATGTGCAGACAAATTTTTAATGTTATGGCATCATCCGCAACGGGGACACGTTATATGTTGATCACCACTCAACAACCATTCTTTCCACTTCGACTTTTAAATGCAAAAACAATAAACAAACAAACAAAACTCTGGGATCGTGTTTGAAATATTTTATTTCATCTTTATGACCAACAGTTAACACATTGCTAAGCTTTCGTCACATGTTCTTCATGCAAAAACTATTTCAAAATTAAAGTTGAATGGATCTAATTTTATGATAATGAGATTATGCTGTCCAAAAATAAACCTGTGATATCAAGTACACTTAGATTTTCCATTAGTGATTTCAATGTCACAGTACATCATGATTATACATCGGTGTAGCAAGGAGGTACTCCTTGGGTATAGCTTATTTTGTGTGCGTGTGTGTGTGTATGTGTGTGTGTGTGTGTGTGCGTGCGTGTGTGTGTGTGTGTGTGTGTGTGTGTGTGTGTATTTTTAATCGTACGTCCAGCAGTTTCTAGACGAGGAAACAAATTGAAGATCTCAGGGGCAATGTTTGGGATCATTTAGTTCCATTGCAAGCACAGTCATCTGATATCAGTTCAGTCTCAACTATGACTATTGTGTATACACATATATATATATATATATTTTTTTTTTTTTTTTGGGGGGGGGGGTTGTCTTAGAGTAAGAATTATGTATATGATGCCAAGAGTCACCCTACATCAAAGATGATTCGGCCTGATTTTTTTTCCAGATTGGTGTTGCGTTGGTCCTGCTCTACGGCCAACTCGGTCTTGCGGCCATCATTGCCGCCTCGTTATTCGTAGTAGTCATACCGCTGCAGACAATCGTAGCAACTATCATGGCAAAAGTCACAAAATCTGTTCTGGTGAGTCCTTGTCTACATTTTCCCCTCTTTCCTTTGTGGTTATAGCCTAACGATACAGAAAAGAGAAAACAAACAAAACAAACGCGGATGTGTGTTGAAAGCTGACCCATGTCCTGTATAGACGACAGCGTGTGAAGTTTGAGCGCATGAACTGTGTGCCCATATTGGGCCAGCGGGGGGCGGACAATGTGCAACGAGATTGTATATTAAAATTTTATATACATAGTTCAGAGAGACTTTGCACCTGATGTTAAGTGCCACTAGGCAGGGTATCATGGCTCAAAATTCCAGTGGAATCTTAAAAAAAAAGTGTCTCCTTACATTATTACGTTTTGATGCATGGTATCGCACGTTTGCAGATATCTTGTCTCAGTCTTTTTGAACGTGTAGTTTTTTGTTTGTTTATTTGTTTCATCGACCTCAGCAAACCAATACGGACACGATGGAATCATAGCAAATTGGCCAATATGCGTCCCATAAAAGAAAGTAAGGAATATAATCACGCCAAGTCGCATATGCTGGGAGCTCACATAAGTGTAAAAGGGGAAGTAAGTGGGTGTCTATTTATGTCTTCAATTGATTATGCTATGATTTGATTTATTCACAGAATGAGTATACAGACATTATACATTAATATATCTATGTCATATACATTTTTGTGTGGATCATCAGATCATCATAGGTCTATACATTCAAATTTTTCCTGAGACGTCCGGTAAATATAAATCAAATATATCATAATGTATACCGTACAGCAGCGGCGTAGCCAGGATTTCATCTTAGGGGGGGCGGTTAGTCTGCGAGGGAGCGAAGCGACCGAGCCCGAGCGAGCGGAGCGAGCGAGGGGGGGGGGGGGGGGGAGGGTGTTGGAGGGGGTGTCAGAACTTTTTGCATTTTGATGTTGTAAATGGTGCAATTTGATGCATGTTTTTGCGCGTTTTATCGACGTGAAACAGTCCCACTTGTTTATGGTAGCAGTTTATTTTGATGTAGATTATTATTGAACAATTTGCCTATAAAAGGGTATAATTTAGATACACTTCTTGTATTAATTCTTTTCACTGAATATCATGAACGCGACTGAACCCGAGCGAGCGGAGCGAGCGAGGAGGGGGGGGGGGTGCCGGGGAGGGTGTGGGAGGGGGGTGTCCCCCCTCCCACGGTAAGAACTTTTTGCATTTTGATGTTGTAAATGGTGCAATTTGATGCATGTTTTTGCGCGTTTTATCGACGTGAAACAGTCCCACTTGTTTATGGTAGCAGTTTATTTTGATGTAGATCATTATTGAACAACTTGCCTATAAAAGGGTATAATTTAGATACACTTCTTGTATTAATTCTTTTCACTGAATATCATGAACGCGACTGAACCCGAGCGAGCGGGGTTTCCCCCCTCCCACGGTAAGAACTTTTTGCATTTTGATGTTGCAATGGTGCAATTTGATGCATGTTTTTGCGAGTTTTATCGACGTGAAACAGTCCCACTTGTTTAAGGTAGCAGTATATTTAAGTGTAGATTATTATTGAACAATTTGCCTATAAAATGATATAATTAAAATACACTTCTTGTATTAATTATTTTCACTGAATATCATGAACGCGACTGAACCCGACCGAGTGGAGCGAGCGAGGGGGAGGGGAGGGTGTGGGAGGGGGGTGAGAACTTTTTGCATTTTGATGTTACAAATGGTGCAATTTGATGCATGTTTTTGCGTGTTTTAACGAGTTGAAACAGTCCCACTTGTTTAAGGTTGCAGTATTATTTCAGTGTAGATTATTATTTAACAATTTACCTATAAAATGGTATAATTTAAATACACTAGTCTTCTTGTATTAATTCTTGCACTGAATATCATGAACGCTGTCTGTTCAGCAATCAAACAGAAAAAGCATGCACACGAGGGTGTATAGATAGGGGCATATCCCCTGCCACACGAAGGTGATTTTGCGTTTTCAGACCTGAAATTCTGAGCGATCTGGTGCAAATTTTTGGTGCAATACTTTTTCATCGAAGTGTTAAAATCGCGGAATTTAGCTCTTATTCCGAATGTGCACCATCTGTGTGTACAGTGTATGTATAAAGTCTAGAGAGGTAGAGCTTAGGGGAAGGGGGATTCCCCCTCCCGCTCGTGGAGCTTTTGCGTTTTTAGAATTGAAATAAAGCGATCTGGGTATAGCCACAGTCTACTTCTATGCATGGCGGGGGGGGGGGGGGGGGGCGAGCAGGGAGACGGCGTGAGCGAGTGTTATCTCCACCCTTCCCTTCCGATGGAGCTTTTGCCTTTTTAAGTTTGAAATTGAGATATCTCGTATACGCATATTTGATGGAATCAACATTTGGGATATCACCAAAAAAAAAAAAAACTGATGGGGGGGGGGGGCTGAGGGAGGAAAGGGTCGATTAAAAGGGGAAATTCCCCTTATACATGAGGGAACCTTGAGTTTTCGGAATATAAGTGATAAGTCTTGTGCACTCAGAATTATTCATAATTTTTTTGTAAATCTAAAAAGTGTACTTAGCTAGGGAAAGAGGCACAGAGGGGGAGGGTTTGGGACGAGAGATTTTGCATATTTTGAATTGAAATTCAACGATCTTGTGCACACTTTGAGTGAAATATTTAAAAAAATATCTTATTTGATGAAAGGTTGCAAAGGAGACCCGCTTCATGTGCATGCATACAGTATACACGCATTTTTTTTCCGCCTCCCAAATCCCCGGTCAAAATCTTAGGGGGGGCGACCGCCCCCATCGCCCCCCCCCCCCCCCCCTGGCTACGCCAGTGCCGTACAGAAACACTATACAATGTATAATGCCCGTTCAGTTGTTTCAGAGTTAGGGATATAATAGAAGGAGAGAAAAAGGAAGATAAATGAAGAGGAAAACTAGAAGAGGGGCATACTCTATACATCATAAGGCTGCGTTCACATAGAAGTATACTATTCGGGTATTCGGGGCTCGTTTTCGAGGGCACGCGAATAGCTTGAATCGAACGATAGGATTTCCTCACACCGGTTCACGTAGGAGGGCACTATTCGAAAGTACCGAATAGCTGCGAATAGCATAGCAAAGTGGGAATCGAGCTTGTTCGATTTTCTTGCAGCGTATACCGTCTCTCGTTTATGAAATAATGACAACTTTGGTCTGGATTTGCCCTTTAGCAAAAATGAGCATCAATGTAGACTGACATTCTGATGCAGTTTAGAAATTGTTAAAGGACAAGTTCACCTTCATAAACATAAGGATTGAGAGAATGCAACAATATTAGTAGAACACATCAGTGAAAGTTTGAGGAAAATTGGACAATCGATGCAAAAGTTATGAATTTTTACAATTTTTGTGTTGGAACCGCTGGATGAGGAGACTACTACAGCTTGTGAGTCATATGCGTACAACAGCATGAAGAAAATGTAAAGAAAATTCAACATATTTTCACTTTTTTCGCATAATAATGGAGCACTTGACTTGCCTCTTTCTAAAGGTAGGGGGAATAATATTACCCGTAACATTTGTCGGTAACGAGTCGGGGGAATGTGTACTTTTTTCAAAAGATGAAATTTTGTGAAATTCTCTTTATATTTTCCTTATATTGTTGTACGCATGTGACATCTGAGTTATTCACACACTGCAGTAGTCTTCTCATCCAGCGGTTACTGCACAAAAACTTCAAAAATTCATAACTCTTGAACGGATTGTCCGATTTTCCTCAAACTTTCAATGATGTGTTCTACAAATATTGCTACATTCTCTCAATCCTTATGTTTATGAAGGTGAACTTGTCCTTTAATAAGATTTGCTGGGATGTAGGAGGAAGAAATCCTCACTGCATGGGATGGTGAGTTGACGGTGCGGGTGATGGTGTACTCGGTGCCCGAATAGCGAATAGGGGATAGCGAATAGCGAATAGCGAATACCGAGTACTTCTATGTGAAAGCAGCCTTAGGAGAGTTTAAGGTATCTGAAATTGAATAATTCTGGCAACATGGAAAGACTCGTTATATGTCTGTACGTGATATACGCATAACAAAATAAACATGTGAACCTGGGGTGTGCAAGCGAGAACCATGTGACTGTTATTGCTTTAACATATTTACGAAGAAGGACATTATTTACTTGTCTGTTAAAAGCATGTTTTGTTTGGCACATTCGTATTTCACGAGAAGGAGAATTCCAGATGTCAGGATCAGCATGTCGTATGGATCGGTGGGCAAAGGCTGTTTTTGGATTGTCTATAGTGCATGCTTGGAGAAGTTCTGGTTGGATAACTATGAATAGCTGAGCTAAAGTGGGACATGCTTAGCAAGTTGATGGGGAGTTCGTGGGAATGGAATGTGTACATAAATTCATAGCTGTCTTGCCAAATACAATCTACCGACACAAAGACCAGAAGCCATTAAAAGCGTCGTTTGACTGGATAATCTGTTGTTTCTTCTCAGAAAAGTAATCAATGGCCTTCCTCAAGTATGAGAGCAAAATGCCATGCACGCTACACGACACTTGACTCTGATCGAATCAAATTAAAGTTTCGTTGGATCGCATTGCATTTTTTTTCAAAAAAGTGATGTCAGTCAAAACACTATATTGAATACTGATGTGGTGTTGATGTCATCGTCTCACTGTTCTCCTTTTTTCATGAAGTATCAAAAATATGTTTTTTTTTTCATTGATTATGATGATGAAAAATATATTACGGTCATCGATACGGAACACTTGATTATCTGAATCAATTCGATGCCAAGGATATGATTTACTTTTCATTTATTCATGATTAAAAAATGTAAACCTATAATTGAATAATGACAATGATACCGCATCGCATTTGCATACGGGACCCTGACCGATATCACTACCAAGTATTTCGTGCAATCATGCAAAGTTTTGCGTTCCACACCTTTCATTTAAATTTGTAAGTGGTTTTGAATAAGTATTGCTTAATATCTTCACAAATCATGCGTTCAAAGTATCCCGCCTGCCTGAATAAACATTATTCTTCACGGGCTGTTTGTGATTGTGGCAGAATCTTTCATTCTAAAGGGTCATAGTATGTTATATACCAATTTCTTCAAATTAAAGAGGTTGCTTGCAATGCCAGACATTGACTTTTGCGAATTGTATTGTCAAAGGAAAGTTCTGATGCTCGCCTGAGGAGGTCCAACGAAATGCTAGAAGGAATCAGGCACTTGAAGCTGTACGGCTGGGAATTCCTGTACTACGAAACGATCAAAGCCGCACGTAACCGAGAGCTGCGGTACCTACTGAAGCTCTACATCCTCTTTGCAATCACGTGTGAGTTCAATTCTGTGACTTGTTTGAGTTTCCTCTCCGAGGGAGTGTCAAATTCGGAAGGAAATAGATTTAGATAGAAAGTATATAGGAAAGAAGAGTTTTTCAAAACAACCAAATCTATGTTCTTATCAGTGTTTTCTACGCTTGAAAAGATGACGAATTTTGACGATTTTGACGATTTCTATTCAAATTCCATAAAATCATTTTAGCCCCTCAGGTTGCCAACTTATTTAGAAAAACAAAATGTAATGAATATAAACAGATTACACTTGGCACTCATGGAGCACTAAACCACGTTGGAACACTATGTCATTCACAATGTTCGAAATTATTGTTTCTGTTCCCCGGACTAGCTACACTATTGTTTTAGCATTTAAAATCAATACAGCATTATATGCTGCAAATTCTGCAATACATGTATTTTCACCCAGCAAATGAAATGTTTAACGTACTCCATGCCATGAAAATGTACTTGCCTCTGAAACCTTTCTCATGCGCTCCTTTATGTTTCCGGATTTACTGGTATACGTGATCTAGAGCATTCTTTTCTATGTCGACATCAGCATTGGCAGTGAATGATGATTAATCGTACGGGAATGTACACTTCTTTTTCAATCCTCGGCAGTTTCAATCAACTCTGGAACACCTATTGTCGTGACATTGATTGTAAGTAAACATTCACAACCCATTCAATAATGCTTTATTTATACAGCAGACTTGGTAAAATATTGAAGCTTTGAATATTTCTGTTCATTCATCACATACCGAAAGAGGTTACATACAGTAGTACATTTCCATTACATTTCTGTAGTAGAATTTCAGACAACAAACGTCATTCAAATTCTTACATCGGTCATTATATGTATCGTGCTGAAAGACATGAGATTTTGGATACACTATGCATAATATTATTTCTTTAATTATTTGTGACTTATATATCTGAAGCTAAACTTCTGTGCTTGGGGCATGCAGATCCGGCCTCCCTCATGAATCAAACAGCACATCATCCCAGTCATTCTAGTTGTATGCACACTCCTCGAGATGAATGACGGTCTGCTCCACTTACAATTGTACCTTATAATGTGTAAATGTTTACACGAATAATACGTTTTTTTTTTTATAGATATACCTGGCGTATGTCTACATAAATGAGTTGTTAAAATATACCTGTATGTCTATATAAATGTGTTGTTCATAAAGTTTAGTTATCACTGATTTTTTTTATATTCTAGTTTAGTTGTCTTTGTTCAATTAAGTTTTTTATTATTGTACAAACGGACAAATTAAATAAACTGAAACTGAAATACCGGTCAAAGTAAAGCAATCCATTCGATCTTGATCAAGTAGGTATAATCATTCCACGTCTTCCATTAACTGAGTCAACAGAAGGTATTGTTAAGCATTCATATCACTCGACTATAGGTCTATTGTTATCCAGAAGGCATATACTCTTTGGCGCCGTACTATAAAGAGTGGTTATTGATTGCAAGATTGATATTTGTCATAGCTCAATGAACAACCATTTTGTTTAATTGAGCAAACCATTCATCAATCAAAACGTTTTACAGAACGGGTCTCCTTGATCCTCACATTTCGAAAAGCTGTCATATCATTCGCCTTTTCCTTTCGACACGCCACAGGCATTCGCCCTTTACACGCCATTGACCGGCACCCCACTAACGCCCGACAAGGCCTTCAGCAGCTTGGCCCTGTTCAACCAGGTCACGGCTCCTCTGTTCCTCCTTCCGTACCTCATCAACCTTAGCGTCAACTTCTGCACCAGCACCAAGCGCCTTGCGCGTTTTCTTTCGGCACCGGAGGTCGAGACCGGCATCGCGCCTCAACCATCCCGGGTGACGTCCACGACGTCGGCGGGGTCAGACGGCGGAGGTGTGAGGGGTCACCGCAGCAAAGGATGCACACCGAAGAGCTCGTTCGGCCTAGAAGGACTACCGCACCTTGACACCCTTGTCGAAAGTGACTGCGAGGTCGACGGACCTGATGAAGTGTTTCTGGTATGATGTTATCACGGGCACATCGTAAGACTATTATGTAATCATATTTCTTCATCCCCACAGTTGAAAATTGTCGCAACAACATAGAAAAGACTAAAATAATGGCACTTGGCGTAGGTTATTCTGCGAAGTACTTCTTCCTTTGAATTGTTAAATGCCGAACATGTTCTGTCCTTCTGTAGTCTTTTTTTTAAAGATTCTAATCATGCTTTCTGAGATTGGTAATTGAAATAAAACAACACTAAGAAAAACCTTTTCCTGACACTGGTAAATGTGCCAGTACTTTGAATTGAAAGATGTTGCAAATTATGTCAGTGTTACATGACAAATACACATCAAGTGGTCTATATGAAAGTACTTCTCTCATGTGTTGTTGTTATTTTTTTTTCTCTTCGTCGAAATACGGTAGCTTGTTTCAACTACATTATTTCTCTTCATTTTTTCCCCATTCTCTTCAGGAGAACCATGTTAACACGGTGGTAAAAGAAGTTATGTTTCGGAAAAGGGAGAGGCAGAGAAACGGGGCTGATTGCATAGCTTCCCTCATCAACCACAGCAATGGCGTGCCGGAAACACAGGTGGACCTTCCTCACAACATAGCTATCGCGGTGAGATAGCACACTTCATTCAGTTTGGATCTTTTCCAATAATACTTATTTCTTTCACCTGTCTTTGGCAGGTGCCGGAAACCGATGGGGAGGGGGGGGGGGGGAGGGCACACACAGAGGCACAGAGACACAAGTTTTTTTACTTTTAATATAAAAAAAACCTGAAAAACTCGAGAAAGAAATAAAAATACACACAAGATCGAGATTCTGCAGATTAAGATTCTGCAAAGTTGGGGATGGGTTGGTGAGGGGAAGGGAGTGTTGTTCCCCCCCCCCCAAAAAAAACAAACAAACAAACAACCCCCCAAAAAAAACCACACACACACACACACACACACACACACACAAGCACCCACGCTGGATAAAAATGTTCTGCTGTACCTTTGGCAACATCCTCCGGCTACTAACGAAAAAGGGATATTATTATCTAATCCGCCCCTATCATTTTGTAAGGTTGAAACAAATGTGGGTCATTGAAGAAAAAAAAAAGTGTCACCAAAACATGAGGTGTTGGAAGAATGAATGATACGGACAGGAAAAAATAGCTCGAAAGATGATAAGATGAACAAATTGGGAAATACTAAGTAATCATTTTGCGATATGCTTACTTCGATGAAAAGGTCAAAGCAAATAGAGCACAACGGTGTTCGATAGCACGTCATATGCTCTTCCTTTTAAGATCGATAAATGGTTCAAAGAGAATAACAATACAAAATGGGACCCTGCATTCAAACGGGGGTTGCACAAGTAAAACACAGCTGTTCTTTCTTAGATGTCTTCCCAACGCTCTAATAAAAGGGAGTTCATTTTCAAGACTTCCTTCCACATGGAAGCTTGGCTTTTCCATTTCATTTCCCAGTTCCTCGTCGAACTTTTTGACCAAACTTCCTGTCAATCTGTGTGTGTGTGTGTTTGTTCTAATTCATTACAGACGTTCATTAATTTCTCTTGACAATCTATCTTGTGATCATGGTGATAAGTTTTTTCTATTCTATTGACAGATTAAGAATGGCAGTTTTGTATGGGATCCGGAATCAGAACAGTCCGATATTCGAAATATCAACGTGGAATTCCCGAAAGGTATAATTTTGATTTGTGTACACGCACAGTCACACACACACACACACACACACACACATGGATATATATATATATATATATATATATATATATATATATATATATAAACTTTCATCTGTGGTGCCATAGAAGATTGGCACACACACACGCACACAGATAGATACGTATATATGCCTGCATTTTATATTAACATGTAATTGCGCAATACATGTGCGTAATTTATGCACATAAATAATGCTGTACTGAGTGTTGTGCGTTTTCAAAAGGTTTCAACAAAATTGTATGGGTTAATTGATTTATAAAAACGATTCGATTCTTGAACTTTTTAAGGACAGAATTAAGTTTTGCCATGATATGCCATTGAATCTTGTCAGTCATAAAATCCACAAGATTACAGCTGGGAGTGTATAGAGAGCCTTGCACAATATTGTTCATAATTATCTGTCAACAATCATGTGGCCTTGTTCTTCCTCCGTGCAGGTAAATTGACGCTGATTTGTGGACCCGTAGGAAGCGGTAAATCTTGTCTGGTAGAAGCCATTCTGAGGGAGATGACGACTGTATCCGGATCTGTCCAGTTTAACAAGTACGTCTTTGCTTGAAACGGTAAATCACGTTATTAATACCAAATAGGTATGTGTATAGTATGTCCTTGTCAATACATGACCAAAAGCTAAATGTTATCGGGAAATATCTTTTTAAATGTATGTGGACGACAAGATTATTTTGTTGTAGAAAATGCAAAAAAAAAAAAAAAGATAATCACTCCACCATGTATTTCAATTATAGAGGAGCGTTATTCTTTTCAACTCCACGAATCAGACTGACTAATTGTCACGACGGGCTGATAAGATTGAAGAGCAAAATGATTATGACTTCGTGTAAACAAAATAATGACAATCTTGAGTGCTGAAGGATGTTTATTTGTGAATATAACCCAACCACCTTATTCTAAACAATGGCTTGCTAGCGTATACGTTGCTAGCTCTTCTTTGTTGCTAGCTCTCCAAATAAAGCGTTAACAACGGGAAGAGCTATCAAGTAATAGTACATGAAGCTGTTTGGTCTAGCCAACTAGATGAAGGCTTTATGTGACCCTGCATCACAAAACCAACAAAAAGTCGCCAGACATGGACTTTTAATAAAGGGCAGATTCTGAACGAGCAGACTTTAAACTTTAAAAAGATGTGCAACTCAATTCAATAGGAAAGAAAGCACACACTCTGGAAATAAGTGTTTACTGAGAAAAGAGTCTCTGAAGTATATAGGGTCTATATAAAATTCAACAGTTTAAGCGCTTAAGCCGTGCTCTGTGAAATCGAAATGGTCCTCTTCGACATATCCAATCACTGTTCTACAGAAAGTGTTCCCCGCAAAAACAACTAACAGCGCGATTTCCCAATCGCTTTATGATCCAAAACTTCAGAATAATGTAAAAGAGAAATTGCTCCTTCACACAATACAGAAACTAAAGATTTACTAGGATGACTCACTTCAACTATTTTGAGTCCTCGCGTAAAACCAAGGGACTTTTTGTTGGTTTAGTGATGCAAGGTCACTTATAGATTTTGATCAATAGTATTGCTCGTGAAACTTAACGAAACCGGAAGTACTGAAAAACGAACTAAGCTCACTTAAACTCACTTGAAGTCAAAAAGATATTGAACAATACAAAGACATTTCCGTATTGCGACTGAAATGTTGGTTACGACAGTAGAAAATCCCTATCCTTGGTACACATTTTTTTTCTCGCACTTTCACTAGGTACACTGCAAAAAATGCGGTGTTAAAAGTGTAACACCAACCGGGTGTCAAACTGTGGGTGTTAAATTTGGTGTTAAATTGACACAATTTGACACCCTTCGGTGTTAATTTAACACCGACATTCTCTCATTCATTGGGTGTTAGATTCTCGGTGTTAAAATGACACCCAAGTGGTGTTATAGTTTTGTCATGAAAAGGGGGTTTTCACTAATAACACCGTATCGGTGTTAGTTGTCCACCAGAGAAAGTCACGTGTTCGCAGTCAGATGATCTCATTGGTTACACATGCCAATGCCTGAAATTTGTTGCTGTGGCGCGGAGTCGTCAACGTCTGTCATCGCGATAGTCAGGTTTTCGATGTCGTCTGGGGCTAAAAATGACATTGAATCTATGATGGTGACTTTGCTAAGTCTGTCAGCGGGGATAAGTATCTTTTAAGGTAATTATTTCCTGTACCAGTTATTTTCTATCATAAACGATGTGCATGATTTTCACGGATTTCATCGCATATTATAGACAACTTTGTCTTTGCACGCACATAATACTATAGTATACATAGCGCAGCATACTAAGTACATGTAGCCTATAGTGTTTGCCGTACATAATAGGCCATAACACCAACGCGCTGTATCACAGCGGTGCATTGAGTCCGAATTTCGCTGAGGGTTCCTTTGTCCAATAATTGCATTTTAAAAATATCATCAAATTTTAAATATAAAAGGTTCCGTGGCATTTTGTATTGTTATTGATGTAGTTTTCTTACCTCAGAGGCTCTGGTGCGGATCTTTGTTAGCGCGCAAATCATTACCCGCTACTGACGTGCACGAAGACGAAGTTCGAACAATGTTTGTGTGTACATGTTCGTAGGTTTGTACATGTTCGTAGGTATACTGGTAGGCCCCTAGGCCTACTATATTTTTTGTAGGGCCTACTGTAACTGTTCTAGGTCCAAACTGTTAGGTTTAAATTAGTACTAGGTACTAGTAGCAAATATCGCTCTAAAAAGAGCGTAAATACCCGATTAAAGGGGCTGGGTGGGGGGTTCTCCCGACCCGATTTTTGTTTATCACAACAGGTTACGTGGTGTTTTCAGTAGCTACACGTAGGAACGTAGGGGCCTATAGGACGCTAGTGTTTGCGCGTGGATCTTACGTTAGAATCTACTAACTAGTTTCTGAGTACTACTATTTATGAGTTTGCTAACCGCTTACAAATTTACATTATATAAGAATATGCTCTTATAAAGTTGATGACGTCACATGCTGCATGTAAAACCGGTATTTCCACCGAGTCCATGTTAAGACTCTAGACTCTATAGATCTAATAGTAAGGTGCGAGTTCAAGGGTAGCGAGAAACCGAATCACAGCCCATATTAATAACTGGCAGTTGTTCTCTGTCTGAGAACTGATCCTAAATTTCACAAATGAGTCAAAATGGAATACATGTATCATCGCTTTTTTCATGATTCAGGTGAGGGAATATACGTCTACTTTGATGGTGATGGTAGTATTTGTTGAAATAATCTCTTGAAAAAAAAAATCCCTTGTGGACTATGCCTCTTCCCCATACTTATGTTATTGCCACACTTAATGATATTGGCAATAGTGCACTTGAGAATCTTGAAAATGACAGAATTGCAAAAAGACCTTTTATTATCTATCTAAAAAACCTTGAAAATGAGAGTAGATCAATTGCAAAATGGCATTTGATTTTTTCCATTTCTCAAATAATATTTGCATAAATGTACACTGCATAAAGATGATGAATACCTGGAAGCAGGATATTATTGCCCCCCCCCCCCCCCCCCCCCCCCGGTGGCTAATTAAAACGAACTTGAAATTATGAGCATATCTCAAGTAGGTATATATAATATAGAATCACCGACTGAATTAATCTGAAGCCACCTGAACAAAACCCTTTGTTTTCTGCAGCTCTGATCAAATCTTTCATGCACACAAGATAAATCTGTTTCATGCCCTTGTATACAGTAAATACACTAGTGCAGTTATGTGGATGTTCAGTACTTTGAATCCTAAGCCAGTGCATCACACCTTGCGCACCAGTTTGACAGTTTGCGGACTTGTAGCCACTTGATAATTATGTATGTTCATGGTCCTTACACTTGCAGGTTGAACAGTACTTCTCACTCCTTCTCCCAGGCAACGATGCCAAGCTTTTTTGAGCAGTGGCCAGTTTTTGGTGGAAGGTCTTGTCAAGCTAGCAAGAGGAAAGCCTTCAGAAACCACAGTCAAGCTGTTAAGTTTGCTGGGAGAACACATGCGGAAAACTGATGTGGATTCATGAGACTTGGAGCAATCATCAAATAGTGTACCACCAGACCTGGTAGCAGTCAGGGTATGCACAATACTATAGGTTTTGAAAGCCCCTTTTTTATGTTCTAGATGTCTATCCATCCTATATCGTTTCTTGTGTATCATGCCGCAAGTTGAAAACAATCATCTGTGAATGAAACTTGGTAAGGCTATGTAAATCCAGGGGACGTTCCACAAAACTTGTCATTGGTGACAACTGTTATAAGTAGCTGAAATCTTTGCATCTGACAATACATTTTATCAAATGTTTCCCTGGAGTCGATGAGGGTCATGAGGTCAATAATCAAGGATCAGGAGCCCTTCATTATGAAAAAAAAATGCAGGAAATATCTTGTGACTTTGATTTTTCAAAGGCAGATGAATGGATTTCACCAAACTCAATTGTAATATAAAAGTTCACAGTCACAAATCAATATGTAATGTAATTTTGTTATTTTGGAGATGCTGATGAAATAAAGAAGAGTTTTTTTTTCTTGTTTTTTTTTAAAGAAGTCACACAACAACCCATGGGTTCATACTACATGAAGGATCATATGTTTTACTTAATGCTCCCTGATTATGCAGTGCAATTCACTGATAATTTCTGTTGATACCTGGATACTTTGTTAATGAGTCGTAGAATATATTGTATATAACATGCATTTCTTACAACACAGCATAGAATGTAAGTAACCTGCAAATCCTTCTTGTACTCTATCTGCTTCCACCTGTGAACCAGGGCGCAAGGATTGTGCAAGATTGCTGTGGCTTTGGCTATAGACTACCTTATCCGATTTCAAAAGGTAAGTCTACATGACTATAAGGTTTGTTCAAATATGATGTGACAACCCCCCTGACATTTTTAGTGTTCAGATATGGTGCGCCGAACCACGCCACTTTCATTATGTTAATGAATGCACATGACTAGAAAAAAAAAATAAGATAAAGATAAACTCATGACATTGTATCTTCACTTACTTTTGAGCTTGATTGCACCATAACTTCTTGCCACTGTGTGGCAAAATATATTCCTCTTGCCTCAGTGTTTTTGTTTTGTTTTGTTGCATTTTGATCTGTTTATTTGTTTGTTTTTTACCATCTCATATCGCATTGATTTGTGCACTAAAATGTTGCCGGAGTTTGACTCATCATATCTGAACAAGCCTTTATGAGTCATTTTGGACAGGCAATTAGAACTCACAGTACTTTGGTATTCTGAAAATGAAATTGATTTTTGCGAGTTTAACTGATTTTGCATTTTCTACTTTCTATGATCTGTTTTTGTATAAGAAAAGAAATTAGAGGTCAAGGGAAATTTTCTGGGTTTTTTTGTGTTGTTGGACTATGTAATTTATTAAGATCACTTGCTTTTCAATGTTTCGCAGGTTAACTTTTTTTTTTTGGATGTTGTGAATATTTTTGCGCACGAGAACTTTACTCGTGAATGCTTCAAAGTCGATCCTTGAACTTTAAAGATTGTCTTCCCCATATGTAGGCTAAAATTTTGAAGTTGCTTTTTGATCAGTCACGAATAAGAGAAAAGTGATAAATTTCAAAGCTTCTTTAAGAAAAAAATGGTATAAATGAGTTTTAATTGTGAAATTATAGTGATCTTTAAGTAAAATGGAATAAGATCCATTTATTATCCTCTGCCAAGAAGTGGTGCCTGAATTGTTATGGTTTTGAGTAGTCCATCCCTCCGTGTGTGTGATAGCTTGAAATCTGTTAAAATAATCATAAATGTGAATAAAATGTGTTAAGCCTATGTATGACTGAGTCTATCAAATTGCATTATGGAATCGAAATAAAGGTCACAGTCAAATTTGTCTAGTTTTTATTTGTAATAGATTCATACAATGTCTGTTTGTTTTTCATTGTTTCCTTACATTTTCAGCCTGATGCTAGTTTTGATCACCACTTGAAGAGGGAAAGCAGAAGAAGATGCAGCTCTTGATGCAGCTTGCTTGCTTGAAGATCAGAAGATGCAGCTTGCTTGACAGAGGACGTCAGAAGAATAACATACATGTGTACCAATATTACTTCATTGTTGACCACTTGGTACTACCCTGCCCTGGTGATATCATTCAGAGTGCCTTCGACACATTGTTCAAAGCACATTAAATATGTGTTTTGTCTACGGTATGCAAAACCTCTCATCAACCTTTGGACATTTGGAATTACCCCGAGTTCGTGAACCGAGATCTAAACTTTCAAATAGATAATGAAGTGATGCATTCTTTAGGAGTTCCCACTGAAACTGCTTTTTTTTCACTGTTTGCCATACGAACATGGACTGAGTGATGGACAAACAATAAATTGCGCCTAGGGGGCCTGTGTACGGACATAATTTGATTCGTTCAATGGTTTTAGAAGACACTTGAAGAATCATCATTGTGACAATGAAACTGTGAAGATACTCCAAGTCCAGTTCTATGGAGGAACCGAGATAGAGACTGATGATATACAGTTGATGAAGCAGTACTCTCCATTAGTCGATGACAGTTTTTGATGAGGTGATTACCCTTAGTCCAGGGGACATTGAACAACGACCTTGTAATTTTTACATGTCCTAGTTTACATGTGTCAGTATGGAGTAATGCATTACCATGGTAACATCAAATTTTCATAAAGATTACAAATACAGAATGTGGATCAAGCTACTCAGTTTTAAATCAATTCTGTTGAAATTCGATTGTCCAGAAATCTGTTGCCATGGCAATTGCAGTTTTTAAACAAATCATACAAAATTGTGTGGATCACGCTGCTCTCTTAGTTTCTTTTTTTTTTAGCATTTGAATTTGAATTTGATACATATGGTCACTATGATAATATGTTATCGTGCAAGACACTTTTTGTGGGGGTCATAAATCCGTTTCCATGGCAACAGCATCTTCATACAAATCATCCACAAGTACGATGTGGATTCAGCTAACTTCCTCGGATTTTGAGCATTTGACTTTAAATTTGGCACATGTGACCACTGTATTATGTACCTGTGCAAATTTTATTTTTCGTCATTGTCAAATAGTATGTTGTCAAGTTAATGGTATTTTGTAATGAGAATCGTATAAACTACAAGTGGATTGAGCTTACTCTCTCAATTTTTAGCAATAACCTTGAGATATGTATATATTGTGACAAGATAAATTTTAGATGTGCAAAACACTTTTCTCGTCAATATTAAACAATGCGTTGCCATGCTAACTTATTTTTTTTTTAATACAAAGCAATCGAAGATATTGTGATTGACTCATAACTCCCTCATGTTTTAGGCATTTGACTTGAAATTTGGCACGTGACCACTGTAGTGCGCTAATGTGCAAATGTCATCTTTTGTATCGGTCAAAGAAAGTGTTATCATGGCAGTGACATTTTCAAATTAAAAACTTACACAACAGTTGATTATGCAATCTCCCTCAGTTTCTGAGCATCTGGCCTGAAATATTGCACAGAGTGGTAATGTAATGGCAACCATCTTTTAAAATGAAAATCAAACAAAAAATACTGTGAATTGGGTGAGCTCCCTCAGTTTTCTAGCATTTGACTTGAGGTTTCGCTCATGTAACCAGTGTAATCTTAAAATGAGTCGCACACTGATCTCACTGTTGAGTAATCTTGCTATGGTAACAACTTTTGTTACATTGTACTTTTTTTTCAACAAAAGGCATACAAGAATATCATGAATTGAGCTAACTCTCTAAGTTTTAGGTGGGGGTATCAATTACATCCAGTTCGAGTTGAAAATATTGGCCCAAGAAGGCCTTATGTGTGTCATTTGAATATTTAAATGATCCGAATTTCACATGCTTGTATCGTCACTTGCAATAGCATTGATCAAAAGAAAGAGTATATATATTTTTTTAATGTTAACATTTTACAACCAGACTGGATGATCTATGTTGAATATTTGAATTATACAGCTGAGTAGGCAATTCAATTTGAACATTTGAATGATAGAGCCAAGAAGATATAATACTAGTATCAATTTCATTTGAAAATTCAACTTGATAGTGCCAAGAAGGCCAAAGGTATTCAGAGTGAGTATTTAAATTTGATATTTTAGTCTACAATAGCCATAATGTATGTCATTTGCATAGATAATGAAAGAACCAACTGACAGGGTCAAAGGTATTCCATTTTGATACTTATATTGTAGAGATGAGGCTTTCATTACATGTAATAGAATTATAGTGTTTTGTTGTGACAGACAGAATTTATTAAATATTTTGATCAACCTAGTAGCACGTGACTATCTTTCACCTACTTACATTACTGTGTTATTTTGTGCGATTGAATGTGGAGAGTGTGAAATGATGTCGAGGTATCGACACTTCAAATTGTTAATAAGTTGGCATCACTTGGAATTTATTTCTCACTCTGAAGCGTTGAATCAACACTTCTGTGGTGTCAATAAACACCAAATAATGCAAACTTATAACACTTTGAAGTGTTAGAATAACACCATGACAGGTGTTGGGGTATAGATTCTAACAACAAATAGTGTTGAAGTTACACCGTCATTGGTGTTAAAGGGTGTCAAAAGAACACCAAAGTGGTGTCAACTTATCAATAATCTAAGCAACACCAAAGCTGGTGTTGGTATATTTTAACACCACGGGTGTTGAACTTACACCATAACTGGTGTTGGGATGTCAAATGAACACCATTATGGTGTCAACTTCTTAACACTCTCTTAAGTGTTGAAAAAACACCGAGGCTGGTGTTGGTATATTTTTACACCCTTTAACACCCATGGGTGTTGGATATTTTAACACCAGAGACGGTGTTACTTCAACACCAGATGGTGTGGTCCTTTATTGAAGTTCGGCCGGTGTTAGATTCAACACCAGTGGTGTTAAATCTAACACCACTGTTTTTGCAGTGTAGGTAATGATACATCAGGATGTATGTAAATCACACTGTTCCCTTCTCCCGTGTAGAGATATAAAAAGAGTGGCTTACGCACCCCAAAAACCCTGGTTGGTCAACACCTCCCTCAGGAAGAACGTACTATTCGGGGAAACTATGCAAAACAACAGGTAAGAAAAAAACCACAACACTGGAATCATATATATGTCTTTTTTCTCTCTCTCTCTGTTGTTTTTGCATACTAATAAAACGAATCTTGCTCATTTTTGGTTGTTAACAAATTGTCGGTGCCGTACAATCTTTGTAGGCCCTATGAATATTTTATATTTTCACAAGTTTTACCAGTTGTCGATTTCGATAAGCGCGTCTAAACTCACCCATGTCATTCGAATGTAGGTCGATGCAATACAACTCATATTAACCGAGTATGGATAATGGGAGTAATTGGAACGCTCGAATGTCATTTTCTCAATATTTGACCTTTGTCTATGCAAGGGGATCTCAAAACAGCAACTGTTGTTGACTTTTACCTTCTGTACAGAATTATCTGGAAATATTTCCACAGTTCTGACTCCGAACGATATCTCCCTCTCTTTTTTCTCCCTTTAAAATGAGAGAGGAATTACTTTCTTCATGCATATTCAAGAAATTAATAAGTTTTTAATTCATTTCTTCCTCTTTTTCTCTTCTAGAACTCATAATGACTGACATTACTGTCAGTGATACTAAGATACATACGGAACTGAAATGATTGCTGTCAAATTATCTATTTTTTCCCTCAAATTTGCAAGAATCAGCTTCTATGATATATCTGTGTTTTCCTGGAGATATCATTTACTTTGAAGTGACCATGTTATTACAATTTCCGAGCAGCAGAATATCTTATAAATTATGATTTCAGAGAAGGAATCAATGTCTTATCTTAAAATACCAAATATGAATGGTATTTGCCGTCTATTACAATGTACGGTAAATGTAAATCTACACGAAGGAATGAACATGCACCTTAACTGAAAGCATGGAGTGACATAGTATTTAAACGCATCATGGACGACAAAATAGTTACGTTCTATAGATGATTTAATTCTTTTTGTTGTTATTCTTTTTCGTTTATACATCATTCTGTCAGGTATCAGAAGGTAATCCGCGCGTGTTCCTTGGGCGTCGACATTGACATGCTTCCCGCAAGGGACCGCACCGAACTGGGGGACAAGGGTATCACTCTCAGCGGTGGACAGAAGCAGCGAGTTAGCGTGGCGCGAGCAATGTACGCCCGTAGCGATGTCGTCATTCTCGTGAGTGCAGTCATTTCTGAGCATTGCGTCATCTTTCACACCTTTTCAATCCGATTAAATGCTTTTACAGGTGCCCCACACTATCACGTCAAAAGAGGTAAATCCGCCCCCTTAAAAGACTGATCGAGCGACACGACCTCATAACAGCATAATGTGAGAACAAATTCAATTCTTATGGAGATAAATGTCGGTGTCTATTGTATCCTTTAAGACACAGTCTATATATGAATAGACCAGTTTAAAAAAACATATCTAAATCGTATACCATTGTAACACTAGGCTTGCCCAAGACCGTTTGCTGGAGATTTACCAGAAACACAGCAATAACCAATACATGCGAAGTGCATTCCAAGTATTGAAATACACTGATAAAGTTAAGATGGATAGAATTATTGTTGTTATGTCCTTAACAGGAAAATATCCATGTTTACCGATATAAAGTGACCTATTAGCTTCGTGATTTTATGGAACCTTAATTTGAGTTACTCACATATCATACTACTTAGTCGTGTAAAGTGAAATGTTCGCTTTACATAGAGCCATCAGCGTCATCCAGATAGCAATATGAGGTAACATTCACACAACATGCGCATAGCCCCATGGCTTTGCAAACAATCTATATCAAAATCGGAAGTTATTTGTAGGATAAGTGCATTGCAATATTCCAATCTTCCAAGTGCTGACTTCCATTTTCTGCTGCAATGTAAACATTCGTCTGAAGAAGGGTGCAAAAGACAGCAACATTAAAGGGATTGTACAGTTTTGGTTGAGACCTAATTTCAGGTTTCTAACATTGTTTGGTGAGATAATGAGAAACCTCTTATAAAATGTGAAAGAGCATGTAATTCTACGAGGAATTCAACTTTTATTTGATGAAAATTGGTTTTGAAATGGCTGAGATATCAAAAAAGAGCGATTCTAATAAAGTGTGGGACCCACACTTTATTACGATCGCTTTGTTTTACTTTGTTTTTGGATGTTTCAGTCATTCCAAACCCGATTTTGGTCAAATAAACTTTGAATTCCTCTTAAAATTGTATGTTCTGTACTACATCATAAGTGTTTTCTTGGTATCTCGCAAAAAGTTAAAAACCCATTTCTCATCTCCACCAAAACTGTACTATCCCTTTAATTCTATAGTGCATTCAGTCATCATGGTTATCGCGTTTGAAATGATTTTCATCACACTACTTCACGATTATCATCGGGCTATTATACATCACGTGTCATCTCTTATCGGGCGATCGTATGCTATCGACAAATTTACACAAGGAGTGCACGTTTTGACCACAAGGGAAAACGAAACAGCTGTCTCCATACAAATACTTTTCTGCCAACAAAAGGTGTGGAATTTGCCCGCACATGAATTGTGAGGTACATCCGTGCTTTATGATAATTGCCACTAGAAGATCAGTGCAAATTCACAAATCATGAGAAGCAGGAAAGAAAAAGAATACAACAACAAAAACTAAATCGTCTGCACTCAGACAAGGAGCATTTCCTGTACCGATTCAATGATTGTGTTGCTGTTATTGTTGTGTATGTTGTTCAACATAGACAGAAATGTGTACCTTTCTTTTTTTTTTCTGTTGGTTCTAACTGTCTATTTGTCTGGTTGCATGTGTACTGACTAAGCAGTCTCATCTCTCGTTTGCATTGAATGTAAATCTTGTACATTACGTCTACAGGACGACCCACTTTCGGCCCTTGACATGCATGTGAGCGCTGATCTCTTTAAAGAGGGCATAAACGGGATACTTCGACAGCGCCACCAAACGGTCATCCTCGTGACCCATCAACTGCAATATTTACCGTACGCAGACAAGGTGGGATATTTGCCAATGATGTAGAATTTTTATTACTGTTAAAAAGGGAGGGGATGCCTGTAATCTGTTAAACATGTTACTGGGTAGTATGGTAGGCATGTCAGTGCTCTGCCAGTTCCTGGTTATTTTTACCATTAGGTGTTCAAACACTCCCGTACAAAAAATAGATAAAAGAGACGGAATACATCAAAATGCCTTTTACTTGCTTTTCAGTAACCTGAATAACATAAATGCTCTTAAGATTCGATGAATCCTTTTTATTCATGCTTCTACAACAGATTATTAATCCCAATCCCGAAGATGTGTAGATCTGAATGAAAACTTCTAGATTTTCTCCGATAAAATACTTGACACATGTGTCATTCCATCCGATTTCCAATGACGTGTACAAATTCCTCTCTTCATTGGCCGTAATAAACGTGGTGGAATAAAAACCAGATCATCTACATGAGCGACGGCGAAGTGAAGTGCCAGGGCACGAGCGACGAGATAGCCCAGGTCTGCCCGGAGCTGAAGAGACAGTGGCAGCAAGCCGTCCGAAAGGCCAGCGAGTCTGGCGGTGACAAGCGAGTGAGCACAACGGAGGTGGAGAGGAAGAAACTCTTCAGACAATGCTCACGACAGATCTCAATCTTTAGCAACGTGGAGTCCGTCCGAGGTATCACGAATAATTCTCAACGATGCTGCATAAATGCATTTTTTCATAATTATTTTCACCAGCACCACGCATGACGATTACTAACCAGCCGGAAACGTTACTGACATTGCTGCTTAAAGTATTTCAATCATATCACTCTAGCATTCCTTGGATGCCGCCAACACAATATCTGGCTGTGTAGGTGCTGATGGTGAAGTCAGGGATAAACTAAGAAACGTAAGACTTTGTTATCATATAGTTCATGACTTTTGCTGAAAACGATATATACTGGCAACATTGTCTTGTCAAACATGAAAACGAACAGATCATCGAACATGACCTGATAAATTAACCCATGTGCTAGGTTGTAACTTATTCGCGCTCCGTATTGACGTAACTCGTGTTTGTCATACCAGGGCTGTGGAGGGAGGTGGTTTCCACTTCCCTGGCCATGGAGGTAGGCTTGCAGGCTCGCCTAGTTCCTCTTTATGGTTATTCATTATTACGCCCTGATGTGCGACGTGAAGAGGACAGACGAGTTTATGGAGACTACACTGGAAAATAAAACGAGAACAACATTCTCCTTTATCAACAGGCAATGAAATCGACAACCTGCTCGTACAGGAAGAACGCGATGTCGGGGCCGTGGCGTTCAGCAATTACGTCTTCTACCTGTCATCTGTGGGATACGTCATCGCCGCCGTCATCCTTGCCTTTGCAGTGCTGCGCGGGTCCCTGCAGGTCGCCACCAACTTCTGGCTCTCTGAGTGGTCAGAAGCCGGCATGAACACCAACACCACCGCCGCCATCACAACAGTAAATGCCTTGATATTTCTCTTGTGTCTTCTCATATAAACCCGAAATCTGCCTCTCATTTCCTCCTAAAAAACCCAATTATTTCATCCACTTCATCCATGTTTTGTAAGCGAGTGAACATGTATCAACTGATAATGGATTTTTGAAGTGGAGAGGGGGATAGGGGAAAGAGGAGAGGGGCATGTTTTTTATGTTTGTTATTGTAAGAATCCTGATTGGCTCTTGACTGTTTGAATATCAGTTGTAAGAATCCTGATTGGTTCAGGACTGTTTGAATATCAGCCTACAGTCATGGCGCTGGTATATTTTTCTTTCTCATGGTTTAAGGTAAATATATCATTTCTACTTGAAGAATGAAGAATACTCCTGCATGGAAGTAATTATTATAGACATTGGCTTATATTTCAAACTACAAACAAGGAGCTCAGAAAGCACATAGATTAGGTGACAAGAAATGATTTTGTGTTAGCAATCGGCTCTATGAAATCTTGAATCCTCTCCTTTGCAGATTGGAGATCAAACTGACTACGTCATCGGATTTGCTGCATTCTCCATAGCAACCGTTGTGTGCCAGGTTCTTTTCAACTTCATGGTCAACGCGGGAATCCTGACTGCTGCAAAAACGATACATTTCTACCTGCTGGAAAACTTGATCAGAGTGCCAATGAGGTAGAGTATTTTGCCGCCTACCACAGAGCTATCCAAGATTTTGGGGTTTTCCCTCTTCCCGCAACGTACATCTTTGATATACTAGCTGCTAAGAATTACTTTTTTTTTTCGATTTCTTTGCATTCCAGATTCTTCGACATCACTCCGATTGGCCGGATTCTTAACCGCCTCACATTCGACACTCGATTAATAGACCAGGTGAGAATCAGCCGTTTAATTCCATCATAAATGTCAAATTTTTGTTCCATATGGAGGTGATGATCTTTTTCAAAATTAATGAGGAAACTGCAAACTATAAAGCCCTGCTTTTTAGCAGTCCCCTCCATGGGCAACTGTTTTTATTCGGTATTAAATTGCCATAAAAGTTGTCTATTGTACTTCAGTTCAGAGTACTTTCCGTTATTACGATGTTGTACTGTTTTGTGTAATTGCGTTTTCAAATGTCTCATTGCGATTGCATATTGGTTTGAATTGAAATTGAAAAAAGCAAAATTATTTTCATCTACCAAGGCGATGAAATTCTGTTTTGTGTCGTCAGTATAACGATTGAAATGAAATCCCTGCCAATTATACTGTAAACTTTATTTGACTCTACGCGAAGGTCAATTAAATAACAATTTCAAAGCGAGGTATATTCGCGGAAAACTGCACTTGGACAAACTTGCCACTAGAATATCTGTTTTGTTTGTTTGTTGTTGTTTTTATGACATGACATGCAATACTCAAGGTCAGGTTCATGAAACAGTCAGATGCCCACATGCTCTTGACTATAGTTGAAATGACATGTAATGACGACATTGCAAAATGATCACTTTTGAAAACTGCCGTTATTTTTCCCCGTATAGAGGCTACTTATCACCATCAACATGCTAGCCAATGCTATACTGACCACCGCTTCGACAATCGTTGTCAACGCCGTAGTCAACCCGTATTTCCTCATCTTCCTTCTTCCTGTGACCGTTCTGTTCACCGGCCTGCTCACATTCTACATCAGAACTGCGAGGTATCTGTTTCATTCGATTGGGAGTTCCTTATCTTCTCATGCTTGAATCTCAAGAACACATTATGCATATATACACAATTATGCCGACGTTTAACCCTAACTAGGCCGGGGGGGGGGGGGGTCTCCGAGGCCCCCCCCCCCCCCCCCCCGACGTTCCGCGCGATGTATCGCAATCGCAAAAAGCTATCGCCGCGACGTTTCATGACTTTTTTCTTTCGAGTCTCCCGCATCTTTTGACACCAAATTTGCGACGCCCGGGCGCGCGGTTCCGAAGTTATGCATAAATATGTACATGCATGTCAGACCAAAAATTGCTCAAAAACGTTAATTCGTGTACAATTTCAATGCAACCCCCTGTGCTTACTGGCAAATTTCATAAAAGCATGATTATTTTGGTGTTTTATCGATTAAAATCAATGAATAACATATTTTCTTGTTCGGAGCGATGTCGCGGACAAATTTCATCGAAAAAACAATGAAAAACATAAAGTCAAAAAAACGAAGAAATACATAAGAAATTCAAAAAAACAATAAAATACTTAAGAATTTTTTCTGATATCACAATTCTTTTTATTACATTTGCTAAGGGCACTAAAAAGAATATTTACACAAAAAAGTGCCTGTTTTGAGCTTTTTTTTGGTGTGATTTATACCAAATAGTCTGATCTTATGCATCATCATGCATAAATTAGCATAATTTAGCATAAATGATGATTTTTTGAAAAATTAACTTCATGGTATTTTAGATTACATCATAGGCAATGTGTGTGCCAATTTTCGTCGCGATCGCGCGGTCGACGGCCGAGATCTGGAGGGGGGGGGGGGCCTGGGAGGCCCCCCCCCCCCCCCCCCCCCGGCTCTATCAACTACCTAAATAGCCCGGCCTAGTTAGGGTTAAGCCGACGTTCATGTTTGGAAAACATTTTCCAAAGCAGCATACAAAATAATATTCACATTTTAACATAATTATCATGAAGCATAACAGTGTAACATATTCAACATGATAAACCATATTTTCAGCGGTTGTTATGTAATACTTTGCATAAAATGCTTTGCCACCGTGTATCAATGTACAGTGTATCTTGTTTGGAAATGCAATAACATCAGTGCCACGTGGTAAACAAAAACTTGACTGCGTGTCAAAACAATCAAAACTTGCTATTCACATCTGTAATGCCAAAATGGCTCCAACAGATTAACAATATGATGCAGAAAAGTAAGAAGAGTTGAATCCACAGATTATAAGATGGGTGACAGCTATAAGAGGGAATTATTCACTCTACCGTTAAAATGCTCGATTTCACAAGATATATTATATAATGGCATGACGTCTACAAGCTTCATGTATACAAATAATCGTCAATTTTATCTCTCTCTTTTCTTCCCCAGAGAATTGCAGCGGACGGAAAGCGTGAGCCGATCGCCGATTTTCGCTCACTTTTCAGAGACCCTCGGGGGCCTGACTACCATCAGGGCATTCAGGTAAGCTAGAACTTACGACCCGGTGACATTTTGATCACCGTGTTCTTCAGTGACAGGTTTTCAAGTGCACAGTTCAAGTTCAATCTTTTAACGATCCCGTCCCTGCAAAAACATTTTTTGTTCTTGAATGTTGTTTGTGTGTGGCATGTTTCCAGTTTGCAAGTATCGGCTACATTAGTTCCCTCTTTTTTTTTTTCTCTCTCTCTCTCTCTCTCTCTCTCTTTGGCGGTTTTGGGGTTGAGGTTGCTAAAGAATGTAATTAGACGATTTATTTTAGGGAATGGTGAGTTGATAAGTGTCCTTATTAAATCGACATTGTCATGGAACCTGAAATGTGCTGTAAATATGTTGTCCAAATCATTCATTCATACATTATCTTGTGCTCCGTCACGTGCACTACTGTGAAATGCTATAAACATACTTTTGAAGGGAACTATCCTGTTCCGAAACATCTTCGGCTGTGAACTGCTTTGGATAACAATTTCCTTAAAGTGGTTCTCAGCTTTTATCAAAACAAACAAACAAACAAACAAACAAACAAACAAACAAACAAACCAATAAACAAACAACACTCACACACACACACACACACCTGAAAATAGACAAATCACTTGTCTTTAGCAATCCGCGAGAGAAATGAATTCCCTTTTTCTATTCCACCCAAGACTGTGATATTACTTCGCTTTTGTCTTTCTACTGCAGTGCAGGAGGACGCTTCTTCAAGACGATATCCGACCTCATTGATACCAACAACACTTGCTTTATCTACCTTTTGGCTGCAGAACGGTGGCTGGGTATTCGACTTGTATGTGAAAGTTGTTTTTTTTTTTTTTTTATTGAGCTGAAATATAAAAACGAGCTATGATGGTCTCACGATTAAACATTACAAAATATTTTGAAAGTGAATACTTTTCAAACAGTCCTGTCATTCATATGTGAGAAATTTGCCAAATATGCAAGAGTATAGTCCTTTTCTCCTCTTTATTTCTTTATAATCATAATTTTATATATATATATATATATATATATATATATATATATATAATGCAGTTATTATCATAATGTTTATGGATGTGCTTGGACGTTACTGAAGTAGAAGTGTTTTGTTCCATTTGAACACATTTTGTTGACAAGTTCTTATGACGTTTATCAAAGGCAAGGAAAAAGGTAACCCTTGTTTATCCTAGTGTATGTAAGTGATGCTCATGAATAATCAGATCATGAAACATGGCTGGCTTTTATACCTCACCATTCCACGTGATGCAGGATTTGCTTGGGGCCGTGATCGTTCTCATGGCGGGACTGAGCTCACTTCTCGGCGCCGCCTACCTGCGCATGGAGTCCAGTCTGGTTGGTCTGGCGATCTCTTACGCTCTCATGGTGAGCTGTACCACCATGTGCCCAGGCACATGTGTTTGTTTGTTTGTGTGTGTGTGTGTGTGTGTGTGTGTGTGTGTGTGTGTGTGTTATATCAACCAGGCACTGGTGTAATAGACACGCCCACCCACCGAAACCGCGTGCACGTCTCTGCTAAATCATTCAATGAATATTACCAACTGAACTTTAGTATCTCATCCAAGCCACATAATATTTGCCACTGAAGTTCAAGGAGAGTCTTGATTCTGCTCATCTCACCCTATGAACTACCACATTGAAATGCCATTATATAAAACACGAACAGGTTGCAGATTTGAGTATAGAGGGCTAAACTCCCAACTCTTGTGGCCAATCTTAATAAGCATTATACGCTCAAAATTAATTGATATGTGATGACGAGTACATTGTTTAAGTGTTGCTTGATATGTCAGATTTTTTGAAGTAAATCTCAGTGTTTCACAAACCCGATTCCAGCATTATATGATTAATATATGCCTCTATTCCAGGTGTCGTCAGCTCTTAACTTGCTCGTTCGCTCAATCTCCGAGCTGGAATTGTACATGAATTCGGTCGAGAGGATACGATACTATGCCATCGTGCCTCGCGAGAATTATGAAGGTATGAACATTGTACAAACATTTCGCATTAAAGGCATTACTTACTATTTGCAGATGAAACAAAAAAAAAACCGACTCAGCTTTAGTGCTTCAAAATAGTTTTACAATGTGACTTTCGGATAGAAACATCCAATGTAAGAATTTGAATCAGTATAATCAATGTTAAGTACCGTATTGTTAGATATACAAAATGTAAACAATAGTAATAATGAAAAAGTTTCGAGACTAAACCGTCTACATTCATGACAATTACGGTTTATTGAGAAAGATAGTGATATCTCCTTATATTTTAAGCCTTTATTACGATTTTTTTTAATATGGTCCCAGAATGTTTGGGGATACAACAGACCTATACACATTTGCATCAAATGTGATATTTCGAACATTTTTTTTAATCACTGCTCTCAATGGTAAACAGTACCTTTAAAAGTGAGCTAGAATATATAAATTATCTGTTTTACCAATTTGAAGGGAATATGGAATACATAACATGTTGTATTATGGATTTTTAGCGTCAGCAAGTGCAAAACTTTCGTTCATAATCACAACCATTATAACGATTACAGTACTTTGGATTTATTTGTCATGATGTAATGTTCATGTTGTTTAGACTTACCAGTAAACAAATAACCACCTGCTGCAACTGGCCCTGTGATTAGAAAAACTGCTGTAGACTGACGATTTTCCCCGATAAATATCCACACCAGGTGAGGAGCCGCCCGCTGATTGGCCTTCCAAGGGAGAGATACTCATCGAGGACGCCAGTTTCCGGTATGCCCGTGAGCTGGATCCGGTACTGAAACAGGTGGATATCCAGATACACGGCCGCCAAAAGGTAAGAGCTGCACTTCAGGGGGAAGGGGGGGGGGGGGGGTGGGAGAAAAACGACTATGCATTAAACCATTGCCTGTAGTACAGGAACTTGATGAGCCGCGTATTATATACCTTCGTTATTCTAACATCGTATTGTGGCATAGTGGACACAGCTCTTAGACTTTCAATCGGATGTCTCAAGTTCGAATCCCGTCAAGCTTACGTCAAAGCAAAACGTCCTCTCCAAGGGTGATAATAGTTACCCTCTGGTAAACCACTGGCAACACCGAAGAGTCGATCCTGGGTCAAGACGACCATAAGCATTATTATTATCATCTTTATCAACGCAAATCACCATATCTCGGGGACAGTTCAATTATGGATGGAACCTATTCATGCAATGTCGCTTCTACTTGCATCAAGTTTGGAACAATATGCCTCTTCAATCCCGAAATCAAAGTACAAACACTCTAACATGATATCCATCAACATGACTTTAACGTTGAATAACAAGCAAGAGATAAGTCGTGACCCAATCAACTCATGTACATAGTTATCCAGCGGAAAGGACCATCCCCCCCCCCCCCTAAAAAAGTCAAAGCAATGTGGATGTGGCGAAGGGAAAATAATGGGTGATTATGATAAGTGACACGAAGGTAATACATGTAATGACATTCAGATATCCATGTGCCACACGAAAATTGCGTGTGCACTGGTTTAGCAGAAAACATGAATTCAGCCGATGTGTGTCTGGAAATTCATTTAACCCTGTGTAGATGAATGAAGGTAAAGTATGTTAAATGTGTTTTGTTGAAACATAGATTGGAGTATGTGGCCGATCAGGAAGTGGAAAATCCTCGTTGACTTTGGCATTATTTCGGCTGGTGGAGACTTGCCAAGGTGAGACTGAAACAAAAACTAGTATAAAATTCAGTGCTTTGATAACAGTATAGTGCCACGAATCAAACAACAACTTTAGGCATCGATGGCTTTAACATCAACTCTAACATAGAGTTAAGAATTAACCTTTTTAATGAGAATTATATAGTATATCACATGTAACTTAGGCATTGGAGGCGGAAACCAGATCAGATATTTTGCCCAGTAAAAGTTCGAGTGAAATTACTTCATCAGATCAGATATTTTACCTAGTAAAAGTTCGAGTGAAATTACTTCATTTAAAGAAAAAAAATATGTGTGTATATCTTGCTTAAGCTTTATTATATGAAGATTTGTAATTCTTGTGAATTGATAAAAATGTCAATTTTTTTTTATCGTTTGGGCTTTTTTTTGGTTGTTGTTTAAATTCCAGGCCAGATTACAATCGACGGTATTGATATCGAGACCGTACCTCTCAAGACACTCAGGCAAAGACTATCGATCATTCCCCAGGATGCTGTGTTATTCGCCGGCACGATAAGGTCAGTGACAATGATCCTTATACAAGCATGTCAGTGCCATTATAGTCCCATGGGCTTGGAGTGCGTCTTCTAACATTGGCTGGATTTACACTGCATGGTATCAGATGTTTAAGTGTTTTAATTCCCTAGCAATGACGATCTTTAGAAGAGAACCATGTAGAACAACTTAATCTGGTCACTTCTTATTTGGTCTTACTGTCAGAAAACAATATCAGTTACAGATTCAATTCAAATCAAATCTGAATTGATTTTATAACTGAAAATAATTATAGCATAGTGATTATAACCAGACCCAATCAATAGCTGGCCTGTCATATTTATATTGAGATTAGGAAGTATATGCTTTCTGCTTATGTAGATCTAAAATTGACACCAGGTTGTGTTAATGACTTTTTTTTACTCTTCAATTTCGTAGGTCCAACCTCGATCCGGCAGGGGAAATGTGTGACGCTGATCTGTGGTGCGCCCTGGAAATCTCGAAGATGAAAGAGACGGTCAATGGTCTTGAACATGGTTTAGGTATTGTATAAGAATAACTTGAAGTTGGCGCATTATCTCAACAAAATAATCAAAGTACATTCTTCGGGGCACAAAGCTTTTGATGTGTTTCTGGTGCAACTGTCCGGGCTTAAAGGGGATGGCTTGTACCTGATTAGTGGATTGTGGATTGCGAATTCATTTAAGAGTACATTATATATCTATTGTTGTGTGAAAATTATTTGCTTCAGAATGGTCTCATATTTAAGTAATGTGCAGTTCAATATTTCCAGGTTAGCATGCCTGACAAGGATGGTTCCTTGAAAAAAAAAGGACAAAAAACTAAAGGGGCGCCCCTTTAATTTCTTTTTCTTTTCTACAGGGGATTTGTATATCAATGACATAATGTTATATCTATTCCCCCGTTTTAACCCTGTGTACTACGGCCCAAGTTCCTTCTCTGTCATATTATTGCCCACCCATTGGAGTACTTTACCCGTTTATGTCCGTACTACATCATGACCACCTCCACAAACCTATCTATTTTAAGCAGTACTTTTGTAATCAATTATTGTATTGTTGGTTCTTTATATAATTTCCCTTGTTATACTTTGTAATTACTGACATACTCTTGTACAAAACTTTGATAACCAAAGATGGCTTAAATTGTAAAGCGCAAGAGAGAGATTAACATGCTCTATATAAGTAATATGTATTATTAGAATCATTATTACTATGATTGTTATGATGATGATGATGATGATGATAATGATAATAATAATGATAATAACAATAACAATAATAATGACATTGATAATACTAATCATAATAATAATGATAATAATATCAATATCAATAATAATAATAATATTATTATTATCATTATTATTATTATTATCAGTATTATTATTTTCATAATCATTATTAACATTACTTTTATAATAACTCTTTTCATTATTGTTTGTTGTTATTGTTATGATCAGCATTATTATTTTTAGCACTAATACCATCATGTTGCTACAGATACTTGTGTGGCAGAGGGAGGCGAAAATTTCAGCGTTGGTCAGAGGCAACTGTTCTGCCTAGCGCGGGCCTTCCTCCGGAAGTCTAGCGTTCTTGTCATGGACGAAGCTACCGCTTCCATCGATGTGGAAACTGTGAGTTTTCTGTGTCTGCGTCGTGATTCTGACACAATGTCATGAGTATTCACTTGTCCTTTTTTTCCCCCATTTTTGAAAGAAAAGTATGAGGAGCATAATTATACCTTGTAAATGTGCAGTAAATTAATTGCCATTCACCGCAAACAATGTCCCACGGCCCTCCTTGAAGGCCATTGCTACAACAGTGCATCACAGAAACATAAAGCGAATAATATTTGAGTATAGGTGTGAGTAAGATGTAAGAGAATTTTCTCTTTCACTGGTGGGTAACTCCAAGGAAAGAGTTTTTTTTTTTTTCGATATCGATTTCCGCTACTTAAGTACTGCGTCGGAAATTCTGTAAAACAATTTCACCTTCCCAACAGTGAAAATAGCAAAGGAAACAACTAAAAGAAAAGCAATCAGTTGTTTCTTCTTCATAAAATAGGGTACAATTAGCAGCATTATATTGTCATCAACAGTTAATATGAAAAAAAAAAACAGTCGGACAGGAGTACGTAATCCCACCACTCTTACGTAATCCGACCATCTCCAATCAACGTTTCGAAATAGATATGCTTATCTAAAATATATTTGATGATGAACAAACAATTATTGTAAGTTTTACTGTCAAACTGCATGCCCATTCTTTCTCTGCGCAGGATTCCGATCTCCAAAAGATTGTTTCCGATGTATTCAAGGATAGGACCGTCCTCACAATTGCAGTAAGTAAACATCTCAATTTATCAATCATGTAATTATTTTGTCATTCTCACAACCAAATAAACTAAAAAAATATAGCAGAAAAACGACAGGAAGACATATCGTATATACTGCTATTTGTGAATCAATCATTCGTAGTCTTCTAAATGCTTGTATGAGTCCATTTCCAACATTTCCGTATACTTTTAAAAAAAATCTGTAAACTTATCTTTTATAATGTATTGTGATGTAATTTATGTATTCAATTTCTGTAAATCATCTATACGATTCTTTTAGAAATGGAAAAATAGATTAATGAATGAAAAAAAAATGAGTCAAGAAAATTTCTGCAAGAAGAGCACGAAATTTTTCTGTATGATAGCTCTTCTCCTGATATGGTAATGTGAGACATGACAGCAAGGTTTAGTTTCGACAACGATCAAAATGCAACTATACTTAAACATTCTTACTCACAATATTCTGTCCTAAGTGCGGTTTCCAAATTGGGGACATAGGAGTGTCGGAGCGACGGAGATGGCGGCAGTCCATCAAGCCTTATACTTTTCGAAAATTCCTGTTTGAATTTAATTCATTTATTTTCATTCTCTTTTTTCAGCAAGACATAACATTTGGAAAACTTAACACAGAATAAATCAGGAATTATAGCAAACGCACGTATTCAACCTTACATGATAGATAATGGTTAAAAATGATATCATACATGCATACAGGCAAAATACAAAGTTGTGTTTGGAGGGGAAAAAAAGAATTGAGAGGTCCACAGAAAAGCATGCTTGTATACTGTGAACCACTCAAAGGATTCTTATGAAAATATTTGTCTACGAAGACAGGACGGAACAAGACAGGAGAAACACAACAACCTGACATGACTTGACAGAAGGGTATACCATTGAAAGGAATAAGGCACAACAGAATCATGGAAAGAAAGAAAGGAAAAGCCCACACGCTGAACATTGGAATCGGAAGAGGGAATTGATGCGCTTGAAGAGGGACTTATACTATAAAACTCTCTCAAAAAATAAAGACACCCTTTTCAATTACAAAAACAGCAACAAAGCTCTATGTTCTTTTAAAATATGCAATTACTCGGCAACCTTTACACCGAAATGTTAAACGAAATGAAAGGGCACCTCACATCTTTCATGCCACTTGTTCTGCTATTTAGCTTTAAGTGCCAATAATGTTTTGAACAATCGCCTTGAGAAAACAAAATTATCTGTAGCTTCACTCGTAAAACTTGTAGTATTGGCCACGAAAATCTGAGCTTGACTCTTCAGAATGTTTTAGATCGCATGGATGACTGACGTGCCTTAACCTCCCTATTGTCATGCAGTCCTTTATACCTATGATATACCGTTCCATTCCAAGAAATACATCCCTTTGAAGATATTAGAAGGTTTTACTATGATCTTCTTTTTTCTTTCATTTTTAGCATCGCATCAACACAATCATCAAATCGAATAAGATTATCACTCTTGCCAAGGGAACAGTGGAAGAGTACGGTACGCCAAAGGAGCTACTCCAGAATAGGTCGGGACTATTTTCATCTCTCGTGAGGGCCGGACGAACGTAGCGAAGGGTTTCGATACACCAGCGAGAGCCTGACACTTATCTTGAAGATTTCCTCGCATCACAATGTTCACCTTGTCACGACCCAAACAATTGCCAAAACACGTAGAGCATTCTGCGATTGCCGTAAGAAATAAAAGACAATAAATAGAATAATGGATGTTTTGTTAGGTGATATCAGACAAGATCGACTGCGAAATACCTCTGACAGGATTCAATACAGAAATACTTGCTGCGTGACTTCAATGAATTTCATCTGCATGCTGAGCTTAATTAAGTGTGGAGATAGTGGTATTCATGGTTGTTGTAAGAAATGATATGTAATGCGTGCATTCCACCTAGTAGGGTGATGAAGGCATAGCGAGAAGAGAGATAGAAAGACAGGCAGACAAACAGATAGATAAATAGATAGATAGATAGATAGATTGTTTTAGATGGATAGATAGGGATAGTTTTTTTCAGTTACTAGTATCTGTTTACAGTTTGAATGCATAAAACGAACCATTGACAAATACTCATAAACACAGATATTGAGTCTAAAGCGGAAATGATATACAAACAAAGGCACACCTAACACACGACATCCAATTGCTTTATGTTTTTTATGAGAACAAACAATGATATATATCCTGACACAACAAATGGGGACACACAGCCCAAGCAAAATAACAGAAACAGACAAGCAGCCAATAAATCTATGCCTTTGTTTGAAGTTCGAAGAGATCGTGCAGAATAATATTGTCGCAAAATAAATTGATTCTATATGTAAACTTTCAGAATTTTGTGCAAAGTAATTTGCAGGCAATAACAACAATCAAACAAACATATATTTATCAGTGTATATATAGTACCTATATATATATATATATATATATATATATATATATATATATATATATATATGTGTGTGTGTGTGTGTGTGTGTGTGTGTGTGTGTGTGTGTGTGTTGGTCGATAAAGTATAATAAAGGAATGTTCTATGGGGTCTCACAAGATTTTTACTGTTATCAATTTTGGTGCCCCAAAGATTATTCTAAAAAAGTAATAAGTAAATAATCACAACAGCTTTTATAGCCAAAAAAAAAAAAAAAACCTCAGGAAATGGCGATTTCATTCACTTGTAATTTGGTAAAATTGCCATAATGTCGACTTTATATTGTCTTTGTTGACCTATAAAACCATGTGGCTGCACTGGTATAAGGTGAGGCAGACGCCGCAGATAGTTTTCTGTGTGTTTTATATCTAGATTCCATCCTGACACCAATCTAAAATTACATTGTGCTTGAGCTTGTGGAAGAAGGAGCACTGTGGGACCTGCTCACTGCCATTGCTTGTCTGCAAATGTATTTACTAGTTAATATTCTCAGTTTCTCCAAGTATAAAGGTACTAGATTGTACCTCTGTTGTACACCTCCTTGATTTCTCTAGTCGACAGACTATTATTCGTCCACCGCATTCGTTGTCACTTGCCTCTCGTTTATTCTGATATCGAGTCAACGATGTCCGTTTTGAATAATTATAGCAAATCTTAATGTAAGACGTTGTGAATTTAAATACCTATTGAAAGATGAAAATCACAATGAGGCAAATTTCGCCTTTCAATATCTAGAACAATGAACCTCTTTGACATAGAGAGCGGTTCATTTTGGCGCTTTCATTTTTCAACTTATACTAATGTCTGGACCTCTACAACATGACAAACAAAAATAATTAAAAAAAAAGAATGAAGAAAAAATCGTTACCCAGCAGTCATGATTTCGCTTGCCGAGTCATCAAATTGTTTGAAAACATCGGCGATGAATTGCACCGTGTATTAATTCAAGGTAATTTTTTAAATTGCTATTATACAATCAGACACACGCACACACAGAAACGCACATAAACAAAAAAGTAAACACATAACACGGAACACGAGGATCTGAAATCATTTCCTTGTTCGGGTAACAATGATGCTGTATAGTTTGAACTGTCAGGAAATCAGCAGAAAGACTAACATAACATTATCTTTCAGCTGTGTTTATAACCGGGATGTTGAACTCTGTGCAATGCCTATACTTTGTAGAGGCACGCATATTGCTGAAATCACAACTTTCCGACCTTTGGAAGTGCGTTGCGTGATGAAATGAAACACTTTTTTTTCATATACCTGGATCATTTCCTGAAAGTTCACCTGAAATGCTTGCGCTTCGGAGTTGGTCTCGGCATACAGCTTCTTTCGTTCATCATTGACAGAATATGACTGCTTGATGATAAAATGATTCTTAATACATTGTACCACGGCATGTCTTGCTTTTAGTTGATTATGTTTTATGATGTAGCTTCACTGTAGCTTCGAGATCTAGTGTAGTAGGCCTAGATGGCTAATGAAACATAAACTTTGTCGCACATAGACGATTTCAACCGTTTAAATGTATAGAGTGAAGAGGGGGTAAGCCTTTCCAATTACGTCTAGAGTCTGAATGAATAATTGATGAACTGCGATACAAGTTGCTTACCAGTATTACAATCGGATTTATAGTTTCGCTTCTTGTCCGTTATATCAAGTTACCGGCGAGTATAAGTGAGCGACATAAATGTCTGCATTATGCGTGAATGATAGAAACGTTTTTTTGTTGGTTTTTTTTTTGTTTTGTTTTTAATACCTCACCGACTTGGCACTGATGGATACAATGTGCGTTACAAACCACATTAAACACTTTAACCGACTGCACTATTTATTGATTGTGACGTTTTGCTCCGACGCCAAAATGTCTAAATCTGAAATGATCTTATCTATACACAGGGTACAGTATACGATATAACCTCATTTTGGAAATGATTTCCGTTCTGCCATAGGATCCTTCCACTGCCAATACCTAGTAATAGTGCACCTGTATGGGTAAAGAAGGACAGAGAGGTTTTGGGTGAACCTGTATTGTGCAAGCAAGAATGTATGAGCGCAACGGATTGGATTTGAGCATGCAGGGAACACTATTCTTGAAGAGTCCCAAGTTACAGTAACGCATACCCTGGTAGTGTCAGTTAAAGAATGTAAAGACATACTTTTTGAGTTGTTTTAATTTCAAGTTGTATGTACGATACTGTGTGTCAATAACATTTCTTTCGTGTATATATATTTACGTCATGCAACTGTTCTCATGCATGTTATTTATTGTGATAATTGTCATAACTTATAGGTAGTCATGTACATTTGTATATTGTCGTGGAGTTTTACAATATTGGACGGCTTTGAAATTTTCTTTGAAAATTACAATAAAATTGATAGTCATGGAGTTTGTAACTAATACATTAACAGATACCATGTATATCCTTGTTTGGTTTTGATTATTTTGAGTACCATAAATGGGAAAAACTTGTATTCATGTCGTAAAATCATTGCAAACTAACATCTGCGTTCCATATGTTTCAGTATCTTGAGTTCATAATTTATCCTGTGTTATGCAAAGATAATAAGACTGATAATCTTATTGATTTGCGAAAGTGCTGCACCAAACCTGCGTATATTATGTATGATCTAATGCAGTCGGTTGATACTGTACACTATTGTACATGCAAGTTATTGTCATGATGATCGACTTGCCTCCCAGCAAACAATATCAAAGTCAGGTATAATAGAGTATAGGGTTTATTGTCCCCGCCGAACGAGTTCGAGCAAGGGACTATGAAACGGGCTCCGTACGTGTGTGTGTCCGTGTGTCTGTCTGTGTGTGCGTCTGTGTGTGATCAAAATCTTCAATTTGCTACTTCTCTGTCATTTATGAGCCAATTTTGATTCTGTTTGCTTTATATGATAGCACTACATGGGAGCTTTGAAACTTATTGTACATTGGCTACAAAATGCTACTCCTTCGCCATTTCTAACCCGATTTCGATTCCGTTTGCTTTATGTGATGGCTCTAGGTGAGGGCTTCAAAACCTCTGCACAGAATTTTGACCTTTGACTTCTTTGACCTTTGACCTTGATTTTTGACCTGTATTGTACATTTTGCTACAAAATGCTACTCCTTCGCCATTTCTAACCCGATTTCGATTCCGTTTGCTTTATGTGATGGCACTAGGTGAGGGCTTTAAAACTTCTACACAGAATTTTGACCTTTGACTTCTTTGACCTTTGACCTTGATTTTTGACCTGTATTGTACATTTTGCTACAAAATGCTACTCCTTCGCCATTTCTAACCCGATTTCGATTCCGTTTGCTTTATGTGATGGCACTAGGTGAGGGCTTCAAAACTTCTACACATAATTTTGACCTTTGACTTCTTTGACCTTTGACCTTGATTTTTTGCCTATATTGTACGTTTTGCTACAAAATGCTACTTCCGGACATATATTACGCACCGCGTAATTTCTACTTTTCCTTGTTCTCCAGATCATACAGAGACCCTTTATTACTCTCATTAATTGTTTGATTTTAATCGAATTTCTCATTGTGCACTTGCATGGTAATTGTAATTGAATAGCTGCTTGTATGACCACGGAGATTTTCGTTTGTAGCTCCATGGTATGACTAAGTGTAGTATGTTATGTATGAACGTTACTATCGTGGGCAGCACGCACTGTGTTATCATCTAGGAATCATCCGATTGATTAATAACGCATCCCTTAAAGGGATGGTACAGTTTCGGTTGAGATTGAGGTTCAAGTTTCCAACGATAATGACAAACCTTGTATCAGTGTTTATGAAATATTGAAGGGTTTATATGATTTTATGGGTAATTCAAAGTTTGTTCGATTAAGATTGTGTTAAAAATTGCCGAGACATCCCAAACAACACAATCGTAATAAAAGGTTGGGCCCACCATCTCTTTATTGTATGCTCTTTAACATTATAAAGTGGTTTCTAAGAATCTCGCAAAAAGTTAAAAGCTGAATCCTTCAACCATTATCAAACCATCCCTTTAAATGTCAAGTAACGTCTACATTGACGCATATGCTTCTTCAAGTACTTGAGTGTGCATGAGTGTATGTGTTTATAAAAGCACACATTTTTTCAAGAATTTATGAAGCGTTGATGCTTTCATATTTAAAAGCAGTGTACCTGCCATTATACTCAGTTCGTATACGATAGAAATAGAGCTTTATCACTCACTACTTATGGAAAAGGGGGATTTCCAATGGATGTGCGTGCGAAACGACAAATTTATTCAGGAAGTGCTCGACTTTTCATGTTGAAATGATTATCACAATGGTTTGTAAGTCTTGACTAATAAAGAACATAAGTTGCATCACTGCGTCCTACTGATGCCAATGGCTCGTCTTCAACATGTTGTCTTTTTCCCAGAGAAAAGATAAGATTTGTGAACATTCTTTATTAGTGTAACGATTTTCCCAGTCACAAATAATTATGAATAAAATCATTTGTGTGTATATATATATATATATATATAACATATATATATAATATATATTACATATGATATATATATATTACATATGATATATATATATATATATATTACATATGATATATATATATACATATTACATATACATATATACATATATGTGTGTGTGTGTGAGTGTGCGTGTGTATGTGTATGCAATGTATGTAATGTATTTGTAATATCTTTTTTATGCTTGAACTTGCGGATACATAAGCATTGCTGTATTCATGAATAGTATTTAATGTTATATGCTATAAGCACGTGATATTAAATATACAGATAATTGTTATTATAGTTAAACTAACCTTGTTTATAAATGGAAGAATGGAGGCATAAGAAGCATGTCAAGACAAGCCGAGGAATACTCAAGGTGTTTTTTTTTCTTCAAAGAGTGATCTTTTAATGGAACAGTCTACCATATACATGATAGAGTTCATAGTTCAATAGTTCATAGTTCGACTTTATTTTCATTTCCATTAAATAAACAGGAGAAATTATATTCAATGCATAAACAAAACAAATTTGTAGTAATTTGGATAAAAAAATATTAACTTTGGAGATAGGTATATTTGATTTATGCGCAGTGATAAACGTACATCAACAAGATACATGTGATGATGAGTAACGACATAATTGCATTTATAAGGTGTATACATATGCATATTACACGGATGGGAATGGAAATGGAGGGTCCCACTAAAAAGCCAAGCTTGTACGATATGGGACCCTCAGAAATACATAAAAAGCAAATAATGGCTTCATAAAACTACAAACAAATATATGAAACAAAATCAAAGAAACCAATGTCAACTGACATGAAATGAAATAACAGGAAAGAACAAAAAAAAAGAGAAAAGGGAAACAAAAGAAAATGAAACTGCAACACACACCATCGTGGACACAAGCAAACAGATTTCCAGGATGTATAGGAGTAATAAGACGCACCCTTGAATGATATTGTGAATATAAGGATTGGGTACAAATACCAGAAAAACTACAAAAGAGCGGACATATTAAAAGCAAAGAATAGACACAATGATGCATTGTTCGATGACTGTCATATTTGAGGAGAACTTATATTCGACAGATTATTTTACTCTCATAACAGAAAATAGTTGATGTGTAATGATTAATGCATATCATATCATATATATATATATATATATATATATATATATATGTAAAGATAAGTGATAACTTAATTTAATTGATGAAACAAACCTAGTTCGGTAATATGGTATAAGATTTCAATAAAAATAATTTCAATTTATTCTTGAAAGAATTCAAAGTTCGTGCTGTTACAATATCATTAGGAAGTGAGTTCCAAAACTTTGGCCCATCGTAAATAAAGGTGTTCTGAGCCAGTAGGGTTCTGAAAAAGGGCAAATGAAACTGATTCGAACGCCTTGTTGGGTAATTGTGAACGGACTGATTTCTCGGAAACATTGTTTCAAATATATTTGGAAGATTTTTTTTATCATAATTAAACATAAATTGTCCTAGGTTATACAGATACAAATCCTTGATTTTCAATATTTTGTTTTCAAAAAATAACGGGTCAGTATGAGACAGAAATGCAGTATGACATATAATACGGAGTGACTTCTTTTGTAATAAAAGTAATTTATCTAAGAATGTTTGATATGTATTTCCCCAAGCAAGAATACCATAATTTAAGTATGGCAATATGAGAGATGAATATAATGTAATAAGGGACGACAAAGGAAGACAAATTTAACCTTGTTGATTATACCAATATTTCGTGAAATAATTTTACATATACTATCAATATGGAATTTCCATGAAAGCTTATTATCAACTGTTATTCCCAGAAATTTAATATGGGAAACAATTTCCAGTAAAGTCCCATCAAAAACAATGTCAACAGGTGGTTTCTCTATAGAGTTGCTAAAAAAAACATATATTTTGTTTTTTGAAGATTGAGAGATAATTTATTTGCCTTTATCCATTGGGCGACATTTTCTAATTCAGAGTTTATTATATTTACAAGAGTAAGAGGATTATTGTGCAAAAAAAAAATAAATTTGAGTCATCCGCAAAGAGAATAAAGGAAAGAACATCTGATGACCTACAAAAATCATTTATATAAACAAGAAACAAAAGCGGACCTAACAAACTTCCCTTAGGGACCCCACATTTGATATTTAACATTTGTGAATTATACCCATTCAAAGACACATATTGCTTCCTGCTCATGAGGTAGCTCCTGAACCACTCCAAGGCCTTCCCACGCACTCCGTAATGATGTAATTTATCAAGTAAAATATCATGATTAATGGTGATATATAGAGAGCTCTTTAATCAACACATTCAAAACAAATTAAAAACTAGAAATGTTGCTATATGGCGACTGGTATGCATCCGCCATAATGCATGGTTCTCCTAATAGGTCTATAGTACATGTGGACAATATGTGATTACATTTTCACAAAATTGGCAAAATCTTAAAATGACAAGTTTGTCACAAATGTATTGAATGTCCACTTTCCTTGACCTAGGTTTAATTGGATGAATAGTCTCCTATTTGGAGATTTAAGAACTTTAACTTGACTTTGACTCATTTATAAGTTTATGCACTGAGTAATTTTCAAGGTATGGAGAAAAAGTGCAACCTCTGTATGGAATAGTAAATTGTTGCCATTTCCATCTGACCTTTGACCCTTAAATTCATATTAAGATAATCACTGTCAGGCAGAACATGCATGAATAATGTAGTAAGTTTCAAGATAACTTGAATCATTTCCTAGATATGGAAGAAACAGTCAGTTCAGCACTTTCACTTGATCTTTGACCTTTTGACCTTTGCGAAAAAAAGAAAAAAAACTTAACAGAGAATCTCTATTGGGTTATACATGCATACACCAAGTGTAAAAAAATAATCCTGCTGGCATTGCATAAATATGAGGGAATAAGTAAAATTTTGAAGTGTTGCCCTTGACCTTTGACCCCTGACCTTTGACCCCATGAATCCTAAATTCTCTAGATAATCACTGCCAGTCAGTATACATGTATACATACTATGTTCCGTGAAGATACCTTGAACAATTTCCAAGGTACAGAGAAAAAAGTGAAATTTTAATATTTTTACTTGACCTTTTGACCTTTGACCTCATGACCCCAAACTTCCACCAGAGAATCTTGATTGGGTAATACATGTATACACTAAGTTTCAAGAAGATATTTTCAGGCAATGCATAGATATGGAGGAAATAGTGAAATTTTATGTATTTGACCTCGACCTTTTGACCTTTGACCTTGAGCATGTGCACCCAAAAGTTGACAGGCACAACTTCACCCCCTAATACACATACATTCCAAGTTTCATTTGGATACCTCTAAAGGTTTTTTAGTTACGCTTGCCACAAAATTCATTACGGACGGACGGAAGGACGGACGGACAACCCGTAAACATAATGCCTCCGGCACCACTTCGTGGCGGAGGCATAAAAAAAATGGGCAAGCAAGATGAATTTTACCCTGATTAAGTTTTCAACTGTCCATGTGCTTCACGGGTGCGCCAGCTGCATGGAACCTGTCACACAGAAATTAATCAGCTTTCCTGATTGGTGAAGAGGGACAAATAAGTTTGGTATAAATTTAAGTCCACTTCCAAGGTATGATTTCCAAGCTATGATAAAGAAAGTATAACACTCCGAGAGATTACAATTACACACGTTTTTCAGTAACTAATGTGAGAACAGAAGGGAGGTGTTTATCTCCCATAGTGCACCTTCCCGATAGGAATTTCTGAAACTGGGAATGGATATAAAACATAACTTTTGTAAAGCAATGTTGAACGTTGCTTCGCGTAGCGCTCTCACCCAGTGAGTACGCCTGAAGGTAGTATCTGACATGCCCTCATCGGTAACGATTTGAAGAAGTTATACTTTATGTATAGGGATTGCTGGAAGGCGATGAATGGGCCGATTGCATCAAGATCGACGGAAAATATATTTTCGAGAATAATGTCTGTGAACAAAAGGGCAATTGGCTTTGTTTTGTTTTGTTGTTTTTTTTTTGTTGTTTTTTTTTTTGCTGCCCTAAACACTGTTCATTTGCAATAACCAACGGCTTTCCTAATCTAAACCAATATGATCGGGTGCACGTCACGAGTTTGACACCAATGAATCACACAGCCCACTAGTCATACAGCCCAAGAGTTTTTTTTTCCCCCCTGGGGGGGGGGGGGGGTGTCCTCTCTTACTCATTCCTTTCTCTGTCCTATTTTCTACAATCTATATATTACTATCTATTCTCTACAATCTATTACTATCTATTCTATCTCTTTCCCTGTTTCTTATCAAAGCAGTATGATGATAATCTCACACCCTACAGTCTCCTAGGGACCTTTATCGGACGGTCATGCTATTCAGGCAAGTTTCATGCCCGAAATTTGATGAACCCTCGGTTTGAGCTCGTAATGAACGTTTAGTCCATTTATCAGTTAATCATGCTATAACAAAGTCTTAAGAACACCCCCCCCCCCAAAAAAAAAGCTACAAAATTCTGGGCCTACACAGAGTTCGCTTTGAAATACTATTAATATTTCATGAACACGTTCGAAAGTATAAGAGTTGTTTAGTCCTTGAGCCCCAACCCCCCCCCCCCCCTCCCTCCAAAAAAAAAAAAAAAAAAGAGATGATGAAATTCGCGATATCTTGAAGTCTTTATTAACTACTGTTCATCCATTCGTGAGTAATGTGAAAATCATATTGATCATTGCCATTGTTATCGGGAGGAAAACATACTGTTGGATTTGACCTGATCAAAATCAACAGTTCAAATGAATGATAGTCACTCTTATCACAACTTTATTTTTCGCTGCGTTTATAACTTCCCAAACGTTCTTGTGAAAAAAAAATCCCAGCATATCATTAGGAGATCTGTGTATACATGGCGTCACATAGATAGCTCTGAAGCTGGCTGTGTTGAACTATTTCTACCCATCACGAGACAGCTCTGGATAGTCTAAACGTCATTACAATCAAGTTTTCATAAGTTGATGAATTTAATCAGTATATAAACACCACAAGCTATCAATATCACGTAAAGCATGCATAATTTCAAATTGTTAATTCTCTTTAATGTAATCATTTGAAGGGCAACTTCAGCAAATTAAAACAGCCGTCAGTCTCTTTTGGGTACACATTAATAAATTGACAACTAAACAATATTGTTATCAAAGAGTATCACATATAGCGGGATGTATACTGCACATATAGGCGGTGCTTGTGTTTGGCGACCGTAGCTGTGTGTAACCCCTCCGCGTCGATAAACGGCTGGGAAAAGACTAAAGCGGAACAACCCTGGAAATGGTGCGATGTTGGAGACACGAGACATCAGCTGATAAACGTGGCAAGCGTCAGGTTAGAAATTTTGATAATGATACCATTCTGTTTATTCCTTCTATAATGAATAATATTTATTATCGTTGCTCATGTTCTTCTTGTAGGGAACATTATCACCAATGGCCCACGTCAAACCTCACAAGCATACTAGCCAAATATGCATGATATTTAGTACTGTAACGTCTAGGTGGATTAACTAACGGAACCGCGCTGGCTTAGCCAGCCGATGCACCGGCCGGGGCGGCGCAGAGCGGCTGGTGCGATGCACGCTCTTGTAGCGTGCGACTGATAAAGTGCAGCCCAATTTTCGTACCGCGAAGGGTAGATAAAGAGGCCTGTTTGGAACAATGTAATTGAGAAGAGGACAGTAGTAGGAAAGAGTTCCTTATGCCCCCCCCCCCCCCCCCCCAACTAGTTTGCTAGGTTGCTGGGTTTTTTGTTTTTGTTTTTGTTTTTTGTTTTTTTTTTTGTTTTTTTTTGTTTTTTTTTTTTTTTTTGGGGGGGGGGGGTTTCGCAGATGGTGGACTAAATAAAGCCCGGTCATGAGGATGAGGTTTGGGAAGTCTTCCCATAAATGGCATAACCTTTATTTAGTTTATTATTGGTAAAAAGGAATACCGGTAGTAGTTTGTTTGTTTTGTGCAAGTTGGTGGGGGACATAAGAAACTCTTCCAAGTAGTAAAAGTTCCTTAGGCTTTTTAGCTTAGGTATGGAATTTATTAAAATTTCACCATGGCCCATACGCTGGAAACGTATACCCAAACGAAAATACTGAATGTTATCCTCTCTCAGCTGTGGGTGTCATTGCATTGAGATAATCCATGAATTATGATGCAGACTGATTGTCGACATCACCTTTACATGACAGTATAAACCAATCTGAGTGCTCAAGTAAAACTTTAGAATTGGAAGCAGAAAGCAGCGCTCTGTGACAAAATCTGCCTTGATATTATAATTTCATTTGATGTGTTCTCTCAATCTTTCAATGTATTTCATACCTTATGGTTTTGTGCGAGGTTTGATAATGTTAAATAGGCATGTCTTTGACCAAAGAAAATAATTGACATGTTATCTTTTTTCTCCTTTTTTTATTCTCAGGTATGGGATATCAGCTATAATGTGCGTAGTGTGCGTGTCACGATGTGCTTATGACCGGCATGATGATGTCTTCAACATGGAACTGGTTTTGTGGAAAGAATTCTTCGGTACCTAGAGCGGATTTCCTCAACAGCGCTTGTGAAGTAAACACATGCATTGCATTGACGCAGGCAAGTTTTATTGTCCTCTTCTCTGCTGTTTTGCTCTGCTTCCGTCATTGTTCGCTATACGGAAAACAACCTCAATCGAAATATTATGTATTCAGACTACCTGGTCACGTGACGAGATGGATATTGACTTTCATCATCCTGGTCGTAGACCTCCTAATGATCGCAGAAGGAGTACTGACCAATGGAATCCACAAGCAATACGGTTTCCCAAACCAGCCACACCTGTACATCCCGGCTGCCTTGCTGACCGTGTCCAGCGTGATGTCACTCGTTTACTATCACATGATGGAAAAATGGAGAGCGGACAAAATGATTCTACTTCTACTTCTATATTGGCTCTCATCGTTAGTATCCGTTATGCTAAAGTTGGTGTACTTATCGAGACTGGGTCTCGCATCGTGGCAAGTGTTTTGTTTCGACTTAATGACGTTGGCAGCTGCGTTGTTCACAGCCATGCTTTTTCTTGAAACGACACTCTTGTATAGACTGGTGAGTTAATGTTAATGATTTGTGCAATATACCAGTTTATAAGGCTACCAATCTCTGAATTTTATTGCCACACATTCAATGCATGTGTGGTCAGTCTTTAGTTTTTTTACAGGCAGTTCTAGCACAGTTTAAAAACAAACCAAACAGGAAAATGGAGATGTTATTGAATTAGAAGCGATTCCTTGCGTGATAATCAGTGGTGGAGAACAACTGACCAAAATAATGCCATCATAAACATACATGTACTTGTAGTGAACATCAAAACTGTACACTGTGCATTGTCTGCTTTTTTTTTTTTTGTGAATCTGGATTGATACGTTGAGTCGGCACATTTCTCTTTGCTGTGCGATGACAAATCGAATATACCTTTGTCGTCAGCATTGGTTGGATTTTTCTTTCACATCAAGATATTTAGAAGAGTGCCTTCCAACTACCAGCCAACAGTGCCACTGTCTTCCAGTGATTCACCCAATTCGATGAGGTACTCCTACAAACTCTCCACCTTGCTCTCAGCCGTGACCTACTGGTGGTTGAACTGGCTCTTCAAGGTCGGTTACCGGAAGCCCATCGAACCGGCCGATCTCGGGACCATGCCCGAGTGCCACACATCCACCTTCACCCACTGCAAGTTCAAGGAAAATTTCACGAGGGAGAAGGTGAGGCATGGGCGTGGGGATCATTTAAAAATTATCAAGAGTTCTGAAAGATATATCACTTTACCTTGCCAGTTTAGCATCCACCAGAAGAGGTCATGATAAGAAATTTGTACACTGTCGATTCTTTGGGTTGTATTTGTTTTGTTTGTTTGCTTTTTAACGATAAGTCTCATCTTATAAACGAGTCTGAACATTCAGTAATATTATAGGTCACTATAATAAATAGGGCATTTGCATTAAAACTATTTACATTTTGTCGTGAAGCAATTTAACGTCTCCTAGACATTAATGACGCATTTTGCTCTCCACATCAAAACGGGGGATTTGATTTCAGCTGACCCTGAAAGCGATCTGAAGACAAAGTGTCCATGAAAAGGGATCCGCTATCTTTTGGTGATCGCATGCTGTCCAAGTTGTAATGTCTTTCCATGATGACAATAAGTGTGCCGTTCTTCTTGATCTGCATTGATTTGCTCGCAATATCTTGACATGACCATTGAAGTATGGCCGAAATGTAGTAGCTGTGTTTGTATGGTGTTGGTAACCATTTTGATACTTTCGAAACGATTCAAACTAATAACAGACACGTGCGCAGAGGACAGGAAGTGATGTCAGTATATATCGTGTGTATTGGAGGACTTACGCAACGACCATGCTCCTTGGATACGTTCTGAAATTGCTTGGGGATGCAGCTCACTTTGTCAGTCCATTCTGCATCAGTGGTATCATTCTCTATGTCACGGCTTCACCGGACGACCTTGTTGAGCCTGGAGGCAAGGTATGCTTACACGCAATCAGGGTTTAGATTTGGGAGATTTGATCAGTGGCTGCTGTTTCTGACTTTTTGTTTTTATATTTCTGTAGACCTTTTTGGCTGATTTAGTCCTTGCCATTATTAACTTGATTGTACACAATGTCAGTGGCACCACGAAATGGCGTTCGTGAGATGATTCGGAGACTCTTGTTAGTGTTTGAACTTTCCATTTTACCACTGATGACATACCTGTTGCTCCAGCAGTAAAGGAGTTAGAGACAGCGTCATAGATCGTAAATGAGAATAAAACTAATGAGTTACATGTACCAATGAGAAAATACAGGAAATTTGTGATAAGTGTATTTTGAACTTCGAGTGTCAGTTTGCATGTCATCAAAAGATCATTGTAATTTACAGGCTTACATCATCATTCTGCCCAAGGAGCTACAATCCCAAAATTACATTTAAAGCTTTCAAGGAAAGAGATACCAGCCATGTAGTCATTTTTATAAAATCATATAAAATTTCACAAGCAGATTACATTATGGCGTGCTCTTGTTCTCCTCAATTTTGGAAACTTTCTCTTGACCACATAAAATGGGACTTCATGGGCAAGATCTACTGTTACATTATCATGAGTATAAAGATCTTCCTTACGATGATATTATTTTTTTTTTCTTCCAGAGTGATGAATATCATCACTATGTCACTGCAAACCAAGTACTGGCAAACGGGTTCATCCTTGTTGGGTTTCTATTTGTTGCCTCGGTCCTCATGAGTGTCTTTGATCAGAGCTGCGCGTACTGCTGCTTCGTTGAAGCTGTGCATGTGAGATCCGCCATTCAGGTAAGTGTTAGAGGGGAAATCCAGTCCAAATATTAAGTTAATCTGATAAGAAAGAGTAAAATGTATCAAATTCAACGGTTTAATTTTGATCGAAATCGGATGAAAAATAGGGAAGTTATGACATGATGAAGTTTCATTAATTTTTCGGGAAACAGTTCTTGAACGGTCAATCTGAATAAGCAAATGGCAAAGTGAGTTTGTCACCCCCTCATAAGTTACCATATTTTTATGCCTCCGCCACGAAGTGGTGCCGGAGGCATTATGTTTTCGGGTCGTCCGTCCGTCCGTCCGTCCGCTTTCGTTTACGTGATAACTTGAGTAATATTTACTGGAATTTTGCCAAACTTGGTCCAAGTATGAAGTATGATGGGGCAATTATTTGATTAGATTTTGGGTGAAATCGCCTAAAGGTCAAAGGTCAAGGTCAAATCATGAAATTGTATCCGTTTACGCGATAACTCAATACTGGATAGAGCAAATTTCTCCAAACTTTGTTGGAGGATGATGTATGATGGGACAATTACTTGATTAGTTTTTCAGTGAAATCGGACAGGTCAAAGGTCAAAGATCAAGGTCAAATCCTAGAATTTATCTGTTTACGTGATAACTCAAAACTGGATGAAGCAGCTTTCACCAAACTTGGTCCAAGGCTGATGTATGATGGGACAATTAGTTGAGTAGATTTTAGTGACATTGGCAAGAGGTCAAAGGTCAAAAGGTCAAGGTCAAATGCTACAAATGTTGCAATTTCCCCCATATCTATGCAATACCCAAAGGTATTTTCTTGAGACTTTGTGTGGACATGTACTATTGCATAAAAGATTCTCCAGAGAGAGTTTTGTGTCATAAGGTCAAAGGTCAAAGATCAAAAGGTCAAAGGTTAGGTGAGAATGTTGCAATATCACTTTTCTCGCAAATGGTTCAATGTATCTTCGTGGAACTTGGTACATATGCATGTACTGACTGGCAGGGATTATCTAGGGAATTTAGGGGTCATGGGTCAATAGTCAGGGGGTCAAAGGTCAAGGTCAACTCCTCAAATTTCATTATTTCCCTCATGTACTAGTATGTGGTATATGCAATGCTTGCATTATTAGTTTCAAAACTTAATACATGCATTACCTAATGGAGATTCTCCGGGAAATTTCCAGCCAGAAGGTCAAAGGTCAAAGGTTAAGGGTCAAAGGCCAGGTTTCAATGCCCCCCCCCCAAAAAAAAAAAAAAAAAAAAAAAAAATCTATTTTGTACTGTCATTACACTCTTTCTTCATACCTTGGAAATTACTCAATGCATAAACTTTGAAAAAGGTCCGTCAGATCATATTCAAGTAAAAATTCTCAATTCCCCAAATATGTGTACCTGCACTCTTAGAAAATTATAGCAAACCCAGTTCAAGACATTTCTGACAAACCTGTCATTTCGATATTTTGCCAGTTATGTGAAACTGTCATGGATCATAGATTGTGAAGACATTGTACTATACGCCTATTGGGAGAATCATGCATTATGGCGGAGGCATCAGTCGCCATAGCGACATTTCTAGTTTGTACATAAATTGTGAAATTCCCAGTTTTTCACTCAAACGCAATTTTGCCTGAGGCGTTAATCCTTGAATATCTAGCTGTCACTATTCTGAAGATATTCAACCAGGAAAACATCCTGTTTCAGACTTCAATGAATCAGAAATGTGTGTGTCTGTGTGTTTAGCGATTTTCAGTCGAACCATAGAACTATACTTCCATAGTTTAAGTACTGTAGATGTGATTGTAGCATGAGCATTGCTTTTGATCTTGTGTTAATTTTGTTGTGTGTGTGTGTGTGTGTGTGTGTGTGTGTTTATAGATATTTTTGTGCTCGTGTGTCTTGGCTTATTTCATGGCACAATGAAATGAATGCAACACTTGAGAAATACTTGTGACGTGTACTAGTTGCAGATTTAGTCCTCAGAGTCAAGGAGGATCCTAAAATTGCTGAACATATCAACCCCTGCCCTGCCCCCTTTCCAAAAAAGAACTTTTTTAGTAGTAATGGAAGATTACAATGTCTTTTATTTCACAGAGCATGGTTTATGAGAAATCTCTGCGACTCTCGTCTTACGCAATAACTGGTGGGCTCATGACCACTGGCCAGATCACCAACCACATGTCCATCGATGCAGCTAATATTCAAGGGGCCTTCAAAATGGGCATTGAAATGCTAACCATTCCTGTAAAGGTAAAACAAATTTACTTAGATGTGTCAATTTCACAAATTTGCACAACAATATGATAATTTACATCTTATGGGAATACTGTCAGTTGTAGTTACTGTCAGATGTAGTAATCATTTTTATCATCATTGTCATTTTAATTTTGTATCATCTTATTTTGCTATACTTGATGTATTTTTCTCTGAGAAATATGAAAGTGGATTGAATTAAATTGTATCCTTGGTACTCGTACAACTTCAAAATCATTTACTGAAAAATATATCTTAGAATGTCTTGTTTAAGAACTAACATTATCATACATCCCATTCATTCAGTCAGGCAATTCGTCTAATGACCCCCTCCCTCCCCCCCCCCCCCCCCATGTGATATTAGTCTTGTGGTATTGACATCTGATCACTTGTTGAAATTTCTCCATTTCTGTAAACGTTATATTTCGAAGACCATTGGAAAACATTGGAAAAGGTGGAAATTGTATCAAATCACAGTAGCATGTTTGACATTGAATTTTGATATCACCACTTCTCTTTTCAAGATTGGGGTTATTCTCTACCTCCTATATTGCCAACTTGGAGTGCCGTCACTCATTGGAGCGTCTCTTTTCATCATCATCATTCCAATTCAACTGTTTCTTGCGGGACTCAAAACAAAATATGACAAAGAAATCATGGTAAGTTATTTCGACAGAATTACCCACAAATTAGTTAAGTTGAACATGTTTGGTTCATCCATACACGGAAAATGATGATGACTACATCATTTATCGTCATGATGAAGAAAAGCCATTATCAAACTGTGTTTACTTAATGATAGTTGAGAGTCATAAATGCAAAAGAACAAAAAAAAAAACATTTTAGTGTGCTTTGTGCATGAAACAAGACACTTCTATAATAAAGGCATGTGCTTGAACGTTCATTTCCCCCCTTAGATTCACGCCGATGAACGTATGAACATGTCTAGTGAGATGCTAAAGGGAATGAAGCTTCTTAAACTGTACGGCTGGGAACGCCTTTACTGCGATTTCGTGAAATCCGCGAGAGGAAAGGAGTTGAACAAACTTTGGAAGGCGTATTCAGTTGAGGCGACAAATTGTAAGCGTGTTACTTTGTTAACCCCTACACTCACCTTATCTACTTCTCATTTAACTACAAGTGTAATGCCATCAAGACCAAGCATGCATAAGTGTTCTGCTTCATGCACTTCTGCTAACTAGTTCCTTCTTCTCCTCTTTACCAGTTCTTCATCTTTTCTTGCAGATTTCTCCTTCCCGCATTCCTTTCTTTCCTTCTTTTCTTTTTAGTTATCTCCTGTCCTCATCCTCTCTTTATGCTTCTTTCTCATCTGAAGAGTTTGATTGCAAAACGAGCTAACTCCACTCTTGGCAATTTGAGATGAATTGTTATTTTCAATTAAATGTGCCAAAAAACAAACAAACAAAATGCTGAGAAAAGGTTAGGCCTTTTCAACAATACCTTCAAGAATATTCCAAGTTATGCAACTTGTCAGGTATCCTTGGGAGAGTGTTATTTTGTTATATGTGTTGTTGTTTTGTTATATGTTATACATATATATTTTACTACTACTACTACTACTATTACCACTACTAATCGTACTACTACTCCTGCTACTACTGATGGTGATTATAATAATGATAATTTACATAAATGTAAAGCTCATAAGAATCTAAAAGATTTTCCATGCGCTTTATATAACTCTCATCTTGTACATCAGACAAGATGTGAGTTTTCAGCAAATTTACAATTTACTCAGTGTCTGTTTCAGTTAAGTCTGTCTGGCAACCTATTCCATAGAATAGGAGATGCAATGGCAAAAGAATGATATCCATTATATTTCATGATCAGGGGGATGAAACTTGAACAGTTAAAGTAAATGCTTATTGGTATATTTGATCGCAAAATCAGCATTTTGCGATCAAACTCTTTATATACTCCTGCCAGTCGAGCACTCCCGGTTTGTGCAGGTGTGATATGATAGCAAAGGTAGGCGTACGATTCGAGCATGTTTTGTTTTGTTTTGTTGTTTTACTTTCCCGCCTCCCTTGATGACATGTTGTTTTACTTACGTTGTTACCAGGGAATAACTGGGAAAGTACACGTCATTATAGAACTTGTAGTGTAAGATTGTCTGTGTTTTCTTTTTTCAGGGATGATCAACACCGGAGTGCCCGTTGCCGTAAAGCTAGTGGTAAGTGATACTTTATTGCAATGCCTGCTGGGATTTATATACTGAGTACACTCGTGTGTATATTACCTTAGTTATTGTGTTTACTGGAAGCAACAGAGATAATTGTTGTGAACATTGTTCCCGTTGTTGAATTATTCAACCTCTTCGTAAGTATCAGTTCGATGATGCTTGTTTGCTAAATTAGCATTATCCAGATTGATAAAGCAGGCTCTCATGGGAATGCCTATAGAACTTCAACTTTCTTCCCTTTCATCTCGTATTCTACATCTCCCAGTCGTTTGGAATATTTTCGAAATTGACTGGCAAAGATCTGACACCTGATGTCGCCTTCTCATCATTGTACCTTTTCTACTCCCTCGTCGATCCGATGTTCACCCTACCATACACAGTCAGTCTCAATATCGCAGCCTACGTGAGTTCCAATCGAATTCAAGCGTTTCTCCTAGCACCAGAAGTTGACCGCCAAGGGCTGCCTGACGCTAATGAATGGAGTGAAACTAGTGAATCAGTGAGTACTGTGACAAGAAGAAAACACTCTTAAAGGGTGTGTACAGTTCTGGTCGAGGTGAGGATTTAGCTTTTAACGTTTTGCGAGATATTCAGAAACCACTCTGAGATGTCAAAGAGCATGCAATTCTGAGGGGTATCAAAAGTCTTTTTGACGAAAATCGGTTTTGAAATGGCTGAGATATCCAAAAACAAGGTGAAACAAAGAGATCCTAATAAAAGGCATGGCCTGTAGTCTTTTATTATTATTACTTTTTTGGATATCTCAGTCATTTGATAACCAATTTTCATCAAATGTTGAATCCTTCGTAAAATCACATGCTCTTTCATATTTCATAAGAGGTTTCTCAGTATCTCACTTAGGAATGTTCAAAATATGAACCCCCACCTAAACCAGTACTGTAACCCTAAAAGGACCGGGGGGCGGATTCCGCCCCCCCCCCCTCGACGTTTCGCGCTATAATTCTGTAACGCGAGAAGGCCACGTCGCGAGGCTTCTTGACTTTCTTTGTTCAAGTCTCGCGCAACTTTTGAGACCAAATTTGCAACGTCCGCGCATACTTTTGCAAAGCCACTCCCATTTTTGTAACGGAATGTCGCCCCAAAACGGGCACAATTTTGTGATTTTGTGTACATTTCCTATGGAAAACAGTGCTCTGTCATGAAAGTCATAAAAACCTGATTATTTTTACAATTAATAGCTTTCATTGATTAATTTGGTGCTAATTATGGTAAAAAAGTGGTCAGTGACAATTTCCAATGAAAAAACAAAGAAAAAACAAAAGTTGAAAAACAACGAAATATATAAGAAATTCTGAAAACAATAAAATACATAAGAATTGAAATGAGTTTTGGAAGTTGTTGTGATGTACAATTGTTGAATATGCTAAAACAGATTTACAGGTCAAAAATTAGACTCTCAATGCTTTTAATTAGGCTAAAATATGATCTTGAGCTTAATTTGCATAATTAATTAATTAAAATTAGAAATTGATTATTTAAAAAAATCTTATGACACAATCTTGTAGATTTTGACGTGGGTCTCACACATGCAAAATTTCATCGCGATCGCACCACCTCTACCTGCCTATATACATCTAGCCACTTCTGTTAATCAGTATAAAACTCTGCTGAAAATTATTTTTTTTTTTTAATATATAGTCCTTTAGTAATGTCCAGTTGTGGGTTGGTTGATGAAAGTGCACGCTGACATTGATATTTTGCATTTATTTATCGTACTTATACACTGTATTTATTGTTTTGATTATATACGCTATTTGGGGTATTATTAGTTACCCCCTGCTTGTTCACGAAATATGGGCAAATATCTACGGTCTGGTGCCATATTCCATGAGGCCAGAGGCCGAATGGAATATGGCACCAGACCGTAGATATTTCCCGTATTTCGTAAGAACAAGCAGGGGGTAACGATTTTATCTTTTAGTGTAAGTGCTAATCTTCTCGCTGATTTCCTCTCGTGGATGATGTTGAAATCGCCAGCTGTCAGCCATGTTGACTTACGTCTCGCGAGGTGATTATGCGCGCATACGTACATGCCATGATACTGTAGTAGCCAGATAAAAACATCTTCAAAGACAGCGCATCTCAGCTCAGGCAAAGACGCACATCTGTATCACCTGAGACGCGTTGTCTTTTAAGTTGTTGTTGCTGCTGTCGTTTATCAAGCGTCTTTGCGTGAGTGGTCTCAGGTGATGTGCGTAATACGCTTGAGGACCGCGCGTTGTCCATTTGTTTTGTACAGGATTAGCGCGCACTTTCCTATCTTTTCAGTCAAGCGTCTTTGGTACACGCACAGCTAGCGATGTGATATGGTCATCACATCACGGAATACGGAATATATTCCGTGGTGGATTTAGCGCATGCGCTCAATATGACCTTATCACGGAATACGGAATATATTCAGTGGTGGATTTAGCGCATGCGCACAATATGACCTTATCACGGAATACGGGATATATTCAGTGGTTGATTGACCAATGAGATTACAGAATTTACGATCACTAAAAGATAATTTGTATTATTTTGGATTAAGTATTCATTTTCCTGTAAACTGTGCGCTGATAAACATCCATATTAAGTATCCTAATATATGTATTGTGTTATTATTATTATTATTATTATAGAATTCGTAGAAAGTGATCATTGATCATCCCTACAGACGTACGCAAACATGGTACTGTATGTCATGCATCTTATCGTACTGCCATTTTTTTTCCTGTAATTTTCATGGCTTACAGCAGTGTTTCAATGAGCAGATATTAATCACTGTGCACTGACTCCAAACAGTGTGGGAAAAGACAAGATTTGAAAGAATATAAAATGATAGAGTGGACCTAGAAATTTTGTATACTGTAGGTCATGTTCTCTGAGTTAAAATTGCAGATATCTGTCTTCTCTTCACTGTTTAAAACATGCTACAGAATTTTGTCGTCGACGTTCGCAGAAAATGGACAATAAACGAAAGTTCGCCCCGTGAAGACGACTCCGAAAATGTGTTTTCACCATTTCTTCAAACACCCAGTAAGGATGGCAATGTTGGAGCAACCTCATCGAACTGTGCTAGTTCAGTTCTTCCAGAGGAAGTCGCTATCAAGGTATTAGTGGCTTAAAAGTCATTAGCCCTTATCAAATCTCCTATTTTTTCCACATGATTATCAAGGGTTATATTCATGTTAATGTTTTATTAAATTATTCCATTTCTGCATGTTTTCTTGCTTTCTTCTTGATCAAAGTACGTGGTATATGAAACACATTATCATACCTGCTAATTTTCACATAATAATCACAGTTCATTGTATTATTCTAATGTTTCATTACATTAAAATGAAATCTAGATTAAATTCTTTCGTTTTTTAAAATCTTTGTGGACACCAAATTTAAATGTTAGGCCGCCAAAGAATGATATTTGATGATTTTGGGGAGCCAATTATAGGCCACCAAAAGGAAAAACAAAACCAAACGAACAAGAAGTAATAGTGTCGAGTCTTGCCTACGGAAAACTGAAAAAAAAGAGCAAGTCAAATAAGAATCTCATCAATTGTCATAGGACCAAAAAACACCCTTGTCATAGCAGGACCCAGAAAACATCCATTGAATGTGAATACACTAGTAAACTAGTCTATGTGGTCATCGCGATGATGACACAGTTGTTGTTTTTCAGCATTGTCAACCAGACATGAATGTCTCCTATTCTATTTTGTACTCGTATCACTGACGTCACTACTTAGTATATACCTTTCTAATTGCACACTAATTTGCTTATGTCCTTTGATAGCGATAAAATACTTGCTATCGGTTGTCAATTTCTTTTATCTATGTATGTTTAATGACAGGTAATAAATGGTACGTTCACCTGGGACCCAGAGTCCAGCCGTCCATGCCTGCAGGACATCAACGTCGACATACCACGAGGTATCATTTCTAGGTTTGGCCAAGTCATAATAAAACTCCAAAGGAAGAATGACATTTCATGCATCATTTTAGAGTCCTTCCATATATGCCTACTCACATGATATGTGTAATTCTTGCAGTGGAAATGAATTAGTAAACGTACAACGAGTTCATCAAATGAAGTTGTTCATAACATTTATAGCAAAATTACATGAAGTGATGAAAATATGTCATTGTACGAAAAATTATGAAAAATGTCATTTGAAAAGAATTCAAAACATCCGACCATGAAGGAACTGACCTTGCTTTCTAGGAAAGAAAATACATTTTGCAGACACAAAGTGAGAAAATGCATGGTGTTGAATCTGTACAGGTTAACAAGCTCGCAATTTCAGTTTGAGGGATTAGAACCAAGGCCTGATGTTATCAGCTATCCACATAGTATAATTATGCTTAATGTAATTATGTACCATAATGATGTTGTCAGCAACATATCAATAATATTTCGATAGATGGAGGTAGGCTTGGTTCTGACAGATTTCCCTGTAATGCAGTAAAGATTATGAGTGACGGTTCTTTCATTTTGTATGAGTTGCAGCGAAATCCTCAATCATGTCTTGTTTTGTTTTGTTTTCATTTGTTGGTTTTTTTTTAATCCACCAAAGGGTATCAAACAGGCATAAAAAGAGAGGAAGACCATACAATAGCCCTTTGGATATTCCCCCTCCCGCACATTTTTGTACGTAGCGATTTGACTGTAAGCATAACATCCAGGAAGATTTATTACTCTATAGTAATAATGGACTTTTCGAGTGATATACTTCAATGCGGTGTCTTGTGTCATTATCAGGTAAGCTGACAATTGTTGCCGGATCAGTTGGGAGTGGCAAATCATCTCTTCTCGAAGCCATCCTTGGGGAAATGACAACGCTGCACGGCCAAATACAAATTAGGTTAGCTCCAATGTGATTAAAATCACTGAAATGCTATATCATAATAACACTTCGCATATTATCTCATTTCCTTAATGAGCTGCGCTAAGCCAAAGTTTTGAACATATTTATGGTCTTGTGAGTTTCAATATTATAGACTTCCTGTGCTAGTAGAAAGCAAAGTTATTTAGCAACATATGAATGATGTGCAAATCCAGAATAAGAATGGATGGAAGGATGTACATTGCTTTCGTTGCCAAGTTTTTATGTTATGGTTTCATGGTACCTGGGGCCTGTTGCATAAAAAAGATGCAATTGGGCATAAGTCAGAAAATGTAAATCAGTTACCAGCCAATCAGAATTGAGTATTCAGAGATTTATGTTTAATTTTCTGACTCATTTTTGATCTCAAGGTTTATTCAGCATTGCCCAGATCAAAGTCAGTGCATTGAACAAGGTCAGTCTGATTTAGAAGACACTAGTGCTTTTTGCATTGTATTCGTGTTTATTTGCTGCTGGTTTTTTTTCTTCAAATTTTACAGGAAAGACTCGAGAGTAGCCTATGCACCTCAGAAGGCATGGTTGATGAACAGATCTTTGAAGGAAAACATCACATTTGGAAGACCCTACAAACATGACAGGTACATTTCGTTCTCGAAACACTGGAGAATTATGTCCTCGCTCTCCACGGAAATACATTTTACATTTCATTGTAAGCCCCTTTTTTTATCTTTCAATGGAATTGTTTGGTTTAGTTTTGGAGCACCATTTTTGTATACTGTGGAGCGTCATGAGTGACAGTTACTTATTGAAGAGATCAACAGATTATTTCAAATAAAACCTGTTGCCTATTTCATGATTACATTCAATTCCGCTTGTGAATCGAAAATAATGCATTACAGCTTTTTCAAAGCAACTGCACACCAGCGTGATACTTATCAGTATATAAAAGGGCGGGTCATTTCTCAAGTCAATATTTTCTTTAAATAGATTTTGTTTTCACTGTTTGTTTTGCAAGCGTAGCATAATTCTGAAAGAGCACGTCCCATATTACGAAAGTAGGTGACTTCCTGGCTGTGTTTGTTGATGCATTGTTCTTCAATTGCATCCGTCATACAGATATCGTGACGTAATTGAGGCATGCGCTCTTGATCCTGACATAGCCTTTCTCCCAGACGGGGACGAAACAGAGATTGGAGAAAAAGGCATCAACCTCAGTGGGGGACAGAAACAGCGTGTCAGCGTGGCCAGGGCCATGTATTCTGACAACGAGATAGTTATTCTTGTACGTTGAATCTTACCCTTCCCGCGTGCCCCTTCCCAACATGTCCTCTACTTGTAACTCTTCAAGTACAGGCATAACTTTTTTTTTCTGTTATAATGGAAATTTTAGAATCCTAAGAGAATTATATGTTGCTCATTTTTCATCGTGACCTGCAATTGCAACTGTCTTGAGTAGTGGTATTATGTTTCAGACTTTAATTTGTTTTTGGTGGTGATGACAAATGTCAGGCCAGTGACTCTAAAGTTTGGGAGGAGCGTGTGAAAGAACATGTGAAGATATTATGGTTACCAGAGGGCCGTGTGGTGGTAGAGCTATAGGCACAGTGAGAACACAGGGATACGACGACATGTCACACGTTCTAAAACGTAGTGGAAAGCTTTTTAGCAAATCCTGCCTGCAGTCTATTTAGGTCTACGCCTACTTAGAATGATTCAATTTGGCCAACGTTCCATACCAGATTGTAACATTAGCAGTACAACAGATATGAAGCACGGCTCTTCTTCCTTGCCTTATACTTTAGTTGTACTGGATAAGCTAGCACTTCGCTGCAGATGATTGTTGCAATACTTAAGCTCCAGTCACGGTGTGATGTGGGCTCCATCCGATTGATGATGGGCGTCATTCCCTTACGTTAAAGATCCCAATCTGTTCATTAAGAGACAGTAGACAGCTGTACTTTGACATTGTTATCACCACCATGGCGTTTAAAATGACTATGGTGTTACCGTAGCTGATGCCTCCCGATCGATTGATCATCGTATATTAGTGTTATATTAGTCAAACTCATGAGTAGCACAAACAGTTGTGGGTCATCCATTTCAGAGTCACTTCTGTTCCCTACTGTTAAAGCAGTTGTGTCTGTTCTTATGTCTTTCTATTATGTGTTTTGGTAGGACGACCCTCTGTCGGCGCTCGATGCACACGTAGGCAGACATCTCTTTGAAGCAGGCATTATGGGCATCCTGAAGAGGCAGGAGCGAACTGTAATCCTCGTCACTCATCAACTCCGGTATCTGGCGAGGGCTGACAAGGTGAATATGATACATGAACAACTTGCTTCTGGACCCATAAAATTCAGTGATTGTATGCTCATGCAAATAAAGTTGCTGTTACAAGCTTTGACATGTTTAAATGGGATATGCTTTGTGTGAAGTACTGCCTACAATTTCCCGGAATATGCTGTAATGAGAATCTCAAGTTTTTTTTCTCTCTCTTTTTCTTTTTTCAATTCAGATCAAAACCAGCAGTATCCTAGGTTTAAAATCACTTTCACTGACAATTGGTATACCGTATTATGCAAATAAAGTCACTGTCGCAAGCTTCAACATGTTTAAATGCTTCGTGTGAAGTACTACCTACAATTGCCCGGCATATGCTGTGATCAGAAGTTTTTCTCATTGAATTCAGCTAAAACTAGCAGTATCCTAGGTTTTGAAATCACATTCATTGACAGTTGGTATATATGCATTGTATTTTCATGGTTAATATTATCTACTCGTATAGGTCATCGTCATGAAAGAAGGTCGCATCTTTTGGGAAGGAACCCCTGACAAACTGGAGAAAGTTGGGCCCAGTTTCACTCTCGACTGGCAGGGAGGGGATTTTGGCACCGACGACGATGATGAAGGGGAACCGGAAACAAGTGGGGAGAATATCAGAGAGAGAGGACGGTCGAGCAAGATGCAAGTCATGGAAATTTCATCTCTAGGTAGGGCACCGAACTGTTTGATTTTAATATATAGATTTGTAAGTGAGTGGGTGTGTTTGTTATCGTGATCAAAATAGAAGCTGATCAGTGATAAGAAGTAAAATTTTGAGCTTGTCAATTTTTATACAAATGTAGTGCCAATGTTATCCGGTCCCTGTGTATTTCGAGTTTGAACATTTATTTCTTTTCCATCCAAATGCCGTCAGTAGACAGCGAAAAGGGACGGCTGATTACCAGAGAAGACCAGGAGAAAGGCTCCGTATCTTACCGAATCTACTGGTATTACCTGCGAGCCGTCAGCAAATTGGCAACTCTCGTGCTATTTGCTGCCCTTCTCATCACGTCGGGTCTCGAAATAGCGACAAATTTTTGGCTGGCTGAGTGGTCTGATGCCAGTACCGGTGCTAATTTTACTCAGGTTGGTCCATCAAGAGCTCTGGTAATAGCACTTTGTCTCATTATTAAACTTAACGATGATTTAGATGTAAGTAGGCATAAGCGTTGATGCACAATTATGGTTTATTTGTGCGTTTTGTTTGCTTGCATTTCATTCTTCAAACTAATTGTAGTTTGTGTGTGATAATTATTATCATTGCGCGCACAAGTTATACATCTGTAACTGCCCTTGGTAGAATCATGACGTAAACATCACGACGATGTAAATCTTTATTTAAAAAGAAAAGCTTTTGATTTTGATGAAGCGTGGAATTTGAGAATAAGAATCAATTCTATTTTCAATAATGCGCTGTGCATATGTCCTAATTGTTTTGCTCAAGATTCGTTCATGAGGTAGAGTTTGCGGTGTGCTATCAAATGGATGATATCCATTTACTTTTACGTGTCACTTTTCTACCCATTAAAGTGTTTCTTTATAAACCAAACAATTATAACTCATTCATTCGATTATTTATTTATTGATTACTGTTTTAATTAATTTCAGGAAACACACGACAATGACTACTTTATATCAGTGTATGCTGCCTTCTCGGGAATGCACCTATTCTTCAATGTCCTGTGTATAGTCAGCATCTCTGTAGGCATTTATCACGCCGCCAAGTCTGTACACATGGATATGTTGGACAACGTGGCGTCAGCTCCAATGCGGTAAGCAGGAAAGACAAATTTTGCGTCCACTTACATGATCTATGAGTCATTCACTAATATATTTGCAGACATTCCTACGTGTTTCATTAATTTAAGAACTGTAAGAAATTCATATGGAGGCACCAGTTAAGCAACAGGCATATCTATGGTTTTCTCACGCTCATTTATCACGGATGCTGAGAGAAATGTGTATGATCGTATCAAAAGCTGTTGTAAATGAAACCACTTTTTTAGCGTAAGATGATGCTGGGTGTATTTATATGTATATACTTGTATGTATGTTTATATGTAAATTCAGACCCGGAATTGCAAAGAGACATAAGTTTTCTGAGTGTGCTTTGAGATAGATTACTCTTTCGAGTCTCTGTTCCCCCTTGATGTCGTAAAACCACAGATTCTTCGACACCACCCCAGCTGGTCGAATTCTCAATCGTTTTTCAAATGACACCCAGCTGATTGACAAGGTGAGAAAGACAAACTATAGCAAGCCAGAGATAGATGGGGAAGGGGGGGGGGGGGATGTGTTTTGCAGTGTATTGCCCATCCGATTTAACGCATAGAAAGAATATGTATGGTCATTTTGTGTGTATAAATGAATTACGATTGCAATCAAGTATTATTTACATATCTTTTTCGTTGCGAGTTTTCCATATTTTCTGAAAGAGCTATTCTTCCTCTACATTATTCTTAAGTTTGAGATTGGGAAAGTGGGTTTTTAGCAGTTTTTCTTTTTACAACCCCTTTTTGGTAGAGTAGCGTGGTCAGGTGTGTCCTAGGGGCCCCTTTTCATTTCTTGAAAATCCTTTGCACCGACTTCACTTTCAACTTCAATAACTTTTGAAAGGATAATGCTACTGCTTTGAAAGTTGACATTTATCATGAAAAAAAGAGGTGTCAATAGAGCATGCTCAATTTCAGCTTAATCTGATGATCCCTTCTCTGTTGCTACAATGGTTTACATCATGCTTTTTGTCCCATTCATGACACATGTAGCATGGCTAAGTAAAGATTAAACGCTTGAATGGACCCTGTACTTCAGAGCCTCTTTTCTCAGCTCAACTTTTCAAGGGTTTGTGCTTTCTTTTCGATATTTATATAAGTTAGGAGAATACATTTGAGTTGAGTTATACATCATTTTACTGCTTAGAGTCTTTTCTTTCAGAATCAGCCTGTAACTAAAAATCCATGTCTGGCGACTTTTTCTGGGTTTTGTTGTGCAGGGTCACATAATATATGTTCTTTCATATTTCTTAGGAGGTTTCTCATTATCTCACAAGAAAAAAAAGTAGGAAACTTGAAGCCCTATCTTTACCGAAACTATACCATCCCTTTGATTGTGATGCTGGAGTTGTTCGGGATGCCTGTCAGATTTTGTTAGAGCAATTTGTGGCGTTGGCCTCTCTGTGCGTGTGCATTTATGGCAACAAAGCAGTGTTGAAGGTCTCGAGTTAGTGTTCAAACACTTTTTAGAAAACAAGAAAGAAGATAGTGAGGCGCGTGTCGATGACTACTGGATCACTTTTTACATCATAGCAGATCATAGTAATATATACTAACGAACACTTAAGGAGAAGAGAAGGCTGCTTGTAGACAAACATTTAATATTATTAAATGTTATATAGCGCACACCTCACAATTAATTGAATCTCGTCATTGTACCTTTTCATTATAGTTTTCTCAAACATTCACGAAAGTAGATATTTCTTAGTGAATTACTCGTTTATTCACTTGATTCGTTCGTTCGGCAATTATTCAATGATGCAATAAATTCTGTCATTTGCTTATCGCTGTTCAGGCCCTACTCATATCAATACGGACTGTCATCTTCCTTGGGGCTAATGTTATTTCATCCTTAGTGGTCGTAGTCGCAGTCAGCCCGTACTTCATTCTCTTCGTCATTCCCGTCGCTATTGTCTTCGTACTCCTTATCGTTTACTACATATCAACATCAAGGTGATATTTTCATTTGTTTTAATTCTGTTTTGTGTTTCGGTCTGTTTTGTAGTGTTTTCCCCGTCCTATTGATTGTTTAGCGTCCACTTCGGTGACTTGGACTCCAACATATGATTGGCCTAGGGTTGACACATGATAAGGTTTTCAGTGTGCCGAACAAAGGGTTAGTCAGCAAACCGACATTCAACTGTGTTGTCCTGACGTTTGATTGATAAGATTGATTTTATTTTCCGCATAAAAACAACAACGGCTGGATGGCCCATATTCAGCGATGCCAACGTGGCATCGCTGGTCTTCCATGGGGTCCAGAACATGGACGTTATACTAATACAATATGAGATTGTGAAATACATAACTTGTAGACATGGAGATATTTGAAATACATAAATTGAGAAAGAGAGAAAAAAACAACAACATCGCATATCATAGCTGATACAAACAAATAACAAAAGAAAAGGATACAAGAGAAAGAGAAGGGGAATTCATAACTTATAATAACCTGTATCAATTCAAATAATTCAGTAATAACTCTTCAAACAAAGAGAAAAAAATTAAATCAACGGGGCAATGACCTTAAAACTTACTTATTCTAGATTTAAATAAATGAACACTGGGGGAAATCTATATCCATGGGAAGGTCATTATATTCCTTTATGAGCATATTTATATTCAAATTATTTCTTCAAATATTCAGGTCTTGGTTTGGGAAGTCTTGATTTTTGTCCGAAACATAATGATATTGTATAATTTGGCAAAAAACATTAAGGGGTCTCATAGCAACAATGAAATGCACTTGACAAAATTGGGCGTTTCCTAGCAGTATCTAACAGTGGAACCCTGATCAATTCATACTGTTCCAAAGGTGCCAATTGTCCATGATTCCGAAAGCTGGCGCTATAAGATTTTGACCACCAATGATCTGTTCATGGATTTTTTTTCTTCAGAGAACTTCAGCGGTGTATGAGTGTGACGCGGTCTCCGGTCTTTGCTCACTTTTCCGAGACCTTGGATGGCTTGTCTACCATCAGAGCTTTTAGGTATATCAACCTTTATATATTTTCTCCAGCTAGATTTCGTGTGCTTATTGATACAGAAGGCATTAATTTAACCGCAAACAGTTATGACAGATTCCGATGGTGAAATATTTTTTTCTCCCTTTCTTCTTTCTTCTCTTGAAGGATTAAGTTATTGTTGATCTCAACAATTTCGGAGTATAAGTATTTGTGTCATTTAGTGTATATGACGATGGGTATAGCGTTGCTGGCATGTCGAAAACGTTGTGTTTCTCTGTGTTTTATGACCAGGATGGAGAAAGATTTCTTTCAGACGGTTCTCGATCGGATCCTCATTAACAACAAGACGAGTGTTTACATGGTTGCCGCCCAACGATGGATCATAGTCAGACTGGTGAGTATAGTGGGCAAGGCAGACATCGGCTGCCAGGAGGATCAAGTTGTTCATGCGTACAAAGGGACATAACACGCGATAACAAGATGTTTAAAGGGGATGGCTAGTAACTACTGATCAGTGGGAATCGGTGGGAATGCTGGGGGATGATTGTTCCAATTCTTGTGGGATTCATTTAAGAGTACATTATATATCTATTGTTGTGTGAAAAATTATTTGCGTCAGAACGGTCTCATATTCAAGTAAATGTGCAGTTTAATGCCCTGTCACTGTACAGGCATGCTAACCTGGAAACATTAAACTGCACATTACTTAAATATGAGACCATTCTGAAGCAAACAATTTTCACACAATAGATATATAATATACTCTTAAATGAATCCCACAAGGATTGGAACAATCATCCCCCAGCATTTCCACTCATTCCCACTGATCAATTACTAGCCATCCCCTTTTCTAGTGTCCCTATACTTGAGAGACTTTTTTGTATTTTTGATCATTATTTACGAAAGCAAATCACATTGCATGTTAAAGGGAAGTAAAACCTGTGAAGAAGATACTCCAAGACAAGACGTAAACTGTACATTAAATTCAATTCCTTACATAAAAACTTGGTTCTGTCAGAAAATGACAATATACTTCGATGAAATGAACAAGACTGTAAAATAAGTTCCCTCATTAATCACCTTTAACGCCCGATGAAATCCAGATTATTACCCGTGGTATTATCACTAAAGCGGACCAGCACCATTCTATTGTGAACCATTTTATTTTTCACTATGTATGCTACTATAATGTTGTTGTTCTTGTTTTTAACCCTGAAATGTATGCTATTTCTCATAGCGCATCAGAGTGAAAGTTTGCCGTGAATGAGAAGAACAGCTAACAAGTGTCATTTGCTTTCTTCATTTTACTGTGACTCCTTTATTAACATCGCTTTGTATGCAGGTTCGAATTCTTGAGGTTTTAACCATTTCTTTCTCCCTTTGCGCAGGACTTTCTTGGAGCCGTGACTGTCCTTTTTGCAAGTCTGTTTTCACTCCTTGGGGCGCTCTACTTTGGCTTGGAGGCAAGCTATGTCGGCCTTGCAATTTCCTACTCCCTCCAGGTAGTCAAGCAGGAGATAAATTATTGATATTTCACCATTAAAAAAGTGAAATAATGAGTAATGGAACTCTCTATTTTCGTTCCAATATCGAATGTATAATATTACCAGAGACTCCAACTCTCCTGCTTTCGACGGGAGATCTCCCGCCGCAAGCCCATTTTTGCAAAATCTCCTGTTCTCCCGCTTGAGATTTGATTTCTCCCGCCCTGGCCCTGTGTCTTCCGCTTGAAATGATTTCTTACTTTGTGTCATCGAATGCTGAAATAAAAGGCCTTAGATAGCACTAGAGAGCACCTATGACCCTATAGCTTCCAGGGCCCTGGACCTTGGCCGCAAGGAACTTCACACTTCACGCTCATGATGTGCGCGAAACAAGTTTGTGCCTCCCGTTTGCTAGGGGTTTCAGGCGGGAGAATCTCCAGATCAGAAGGTGCTTGGGGTTGGAGTCTCTGTATTACAGTGAGAAATTTTAAGATTTGATGGATAAATATCAGTACATGAATGTAGTACATGCAACGTTGTGTTCTTCTTCCTCTTTCAGATCTCCCTTTACATGGATTTATGCCTGAACGCAGCTGCCGCTGTTGAGCTTCAGATGAATGCTGTTGAAAGGGTAAAATATTATGCGGAGGTTCCCACAGAAAACTACACAGGTAAACAGAAATTGTAAACTATAATTTGAGCACTTACACATCATACGCATACACACAGACAAACACGCACACACGCACACAGGTGTCCACAAGCAAGCTTCCAGTACATGTTACAGATTTAGTTACCAATAGGACCAAACAATCACATATTAGACTTTGCTCGTTGTGATGGGTGCTACAAAGCTCACTGAGTTAATGTAGAAATAGAGGTCTCTTGACACGCAAACTTGGCTGTAAAGTCACTTGGAAGCTACCGTTACATTTTTGGGAGAAAACTAAGAAAAATGAGGGGGAGAAGAAGAAAAGAAGAAATAAGAAGAAGGAGAAAAAAAAAGAAAAAGGAAGATGGAGGGATGGTGAAAGAGAAAAGTGCAGTAGGGTCGATAGTGAACACTGATGAAGTGCATGATACTTTGATATGTGGATAATTATGTATCAATGTTCGTTGATGTAAGAGAGTTACATTGGTTTGTCATGCTAGGAGTGGATCCTCCTTCAACATGGCCGCAGAATGGCGAGATAGAACTGAAAGGCATCAGCGCCAGATACCACTCCACTCTGGATGCCGTCCTGAACGACATCACCTTATCAATACCATCGCGTCACAAGGTCAGTCTTCGTCAAGCGTGTTTTATGTTATTATACCTTAGCTTTCTGAGGTGCTATACCCATCCCTTTTCTTGTATCCTAGATTCACTGGGCTGGAAGTGTGAGTGACACTCCAGATAAAACTGCCTAAAATAAGGATATTATGTGTATAATCAGTGGTGGTGGGGAATATGCACAAATACGTGTACTTGTATAATATGCTTGTGTTAACCTTAGACTTCAAAGTAGTGTGTGTATTTCACTGTTAACAAAAAAATCCATACCTGGCATTCCTTGTCTTAAAGAGCAAAGAAATGCTACACCTCCTGGTAGCAATAGCTTTTGATCATCCTCTCAAATGAATATTTTATCACAATACACTTGTATGTTTTAAGCTGATGAATGATACATGCCATGTCATCTTTAATCTAATAGCTTGGTATCTGTGGGAGGACCGGAAGTGGAAAATCCTCGCTCACGCTCGCTTTACTACGGATAATCGATACATTCAAAGGTAAGGAATCCCTTTTCACTATGTCTTTGTGGAAATCAGAGAGATTATTGAAATGTATATGAGTAGCTATATTCAAATCTAAGTTAAACTACTCTCAAGGACCTCCTGTATTCTGTTTTGATGGAGAAATGTTAGGGGGACATTATTCTGACAAAACTTCGGTTGTAATCTTCTCAAATGTCTTGCAGGTCGTATTTTGATTGATGGAGTGGACATAGCATCGGTTCCACTCTTAACCCTTCGCCAGCGGGTGTCCATCATTCCTCAAGATCCATTCCTTTTCACTGGTTCCATCAGGTTAGTCCAGGAGCCCTTTCAGTGGCATTGTTATCAAATCTTGTGTGTGTGTGTGTGTGTGTGTGTGTGTGTGTGTGTGTGTATGTGTGTGTGTTGTTGTTGTTGTTTTTTTTTGTTTTTTTGGGGGGGGGGGGTAATATTCAAGTTTCGTGTTTATTGATGTTTAAGCCTATGCCTCTTTCTTTGGATTGGCATAATTCATATTGATTGAAATTGTAGTAATCGTATATGTATGTTCGAACAATTCACGGAAATGCAGTAATGTTTTACCAAAGCTTTAGTGTGAACTAATTTTTTTTTTTTTTCATAATTTTGATGGATTTGTGGCTAGACTACCTTTGTCTCCAGTCATATCACGATAGATTATGTCAGATATTGCTGCTTCCATTTAGGAACAACCTCGATCCGCTAAAAACTAAAGAAGACGACGACCTTTGGCACGCCTTGGAGATTGCCCAATTAGCAGATGTGGTTCGACAACTTGATCAAGGATTGGGTGACTTTTTTTATCATTCTTTTTGGGATTTCATACGTGATTATGGAAATGGTTCTCGAGTCATAAAATTTCAAATACTGGAAACATACTTTAATAAATGCAAGACAATAGGGCCTACTAATCCTTGGGTTTAGCAAGCAAGGAGCCGTTGAAAGCACATTCACTCTGCAAGCTTTGAATATGACTAGTAAATGCAACTTTTCTTTTGGTACTCCAATTTTTTTTAAGAAGGAAATAAATACAGCGATGAAATTAAAAATCTTGTCTAGTATCGGGAAGTGATGACCAAATAATTTATACACTATCCACCCGTTCTGTTTGTGACAAATGAAGATGTTTTCCTTTTCGAGAGAAAAGATGCAAAAATTAATGAACGAAAAGAAAACAAACAGATTTAATAAACTGTATCAAGACAAGACAGTCTGACTAAATTTCACAGAGAGTGGGATTTTTTTTTTGTGCCCACACAATTATCAGTTTGCAAAACAGCCAACTGTTTTGATAAGATAGACAAAAAGTTTTGCTAAACTGTTTCATATGATTGGCAATCTTGCCTCTTTATACTGATAAGAAAAGACAAAAACAAAAACAAAATACAACCCTCCCTTGGTGCCCCAACAGATTCCCAAGTCACCGAAGGCGGGCAGAACTTCAGCATGGGTCAGCGACAGCTTTTCTGCCTCGCACGGGCCTTCCTGAGGAAATCCAAGATCGTCATAATGGATGAAGCAACGGCTTCAGTTGACCACGAAACGGTGACATATCTCCTTTTGGCTCTCAACTTGTACCCATAACCTGTGCCAAATCATTAATTGAGTTAGTAATAATGACGATGATTTATTGTTCACCAGTGATTGTCTCCATTCTTGATGGACTTCAGCGCATTATAAGAGGCCACTATTATTATTATTGTTATTATTATTATTATTATTAATTATTATTGTTGTTATTGTTGTTATTATTATTATTGTTGTTATTATTATTATCATTTTATTATTATTATTATTATTATTATTATTATAATTATTATTATTGTTATTATTATTATTATTGTTATTATTATTATTATTGTTATTATTATTATTATTATTGTTGTTGTTGTTATTATTATTATTATTATTATCATTATTATTATTGTTATTATTATTATTATAGTGCCGGAACTGCTCTCCCACTGGGACCCCACAATTATATCCTAATTACCCAGCATTACTACTTGCCCATTTTAGCACTTGGTTTATGAAACACACATCAGGTGAACCACACTGCTTTTGGGTGTACGCCCTGTAGGCAGGATTCGAACCCCTGCTCCAGAGATTATAGCAATATATTACGGTACCACTATACTTTGTTCCATTTATACGAGCAGTGATTTTGAACCACTTTTCTGCAGCTTGTTCGATATCGTTATAATGGTTTCAATCACGTCAATGTTTGATTTCATAACCCAACTACCAGCCTAAAGTCACAGTGAAGTCTGTATTCGATATTAATGTTGAACGTAACATTGTGAAAGTTATTCCTCTATCTCATTCAAACGGCAGACTTGATGCATGCGGTAGTACAATAGAGTGAGGTGATTCTTGTGTCCTCCATAGTGCAAACACACATGTTCTCCTGATGTTACTTCTTGTTTTTGAAAAGATCGTCAATATCATTGCGATAAGTAGGCACAAAATTGTTTCATACGCATTTGATAACTTATTGTTTCACCTTATGCACTGTAGTTGGCACATTGACCATGACAAAATGAGCAAGACATGTAGATTACTTCTACAATATTATTGTACTATATTGGTTTAAAGATCATCATGTACAACTGTATATGCTGTGTATATGATATCAAATATGATAAAAATGTATACATTATGTAAAATGTAAAATATTACTTTATGTCTTGTACAGGACCAGGTGCTGCAAGATGTTGTGCAGGATGTCTTTCGAGATCACACAGTCATAACGATTGCTGTAAGTTAAACTGTTTGATGCTAGTAGAAGACTTATTCTGCCTTGATTTGATTTATCAACTTTTTATTCTGCCCAGATGACATCCTGACATTATCCCTTAACCCTAACTAGGTTTCCCCCCCCCCCCCCCCCCCCCCCCCCCCCCCCCCCCCCCCGGCTCTATCATCTACCTAAACAGCCCGGCCTAGACTTAGGGTTAGCTTGTCTTTCTTCGGTCTATTGATTAGGACAAAATCCAATTCTGGCGAATTATTGCACTCAGTAGTGCGTAAGGACCAAATGGTATAAAATGTTTGATGAAGTATGAGTTTTCTTCAATTTGCCTGCCCTCAATAAAAATGAAATTTGTAAGATCGCAACTGTTGATCTACATTTTTAGCAAACATGTCCACATGCATTTAAAAATGTAGATCAGCAGTTACACAATATTACATATCCCATTTGTACAGAGGGCAGACAAATTGAAGAAAACTCATACCCCATACAAATCTGCACCCCTCTGCATTTTAATCTCTTGCTTTCTTCTAAAATGTAGGATTTTGTGGTAAAAAAATAAAAAAATATCTCCTTCAAATCATTTTCTTATCGATGTGATGATCTCTTCTTCTTCACGTTCTGTTTCAGCATCGAGTGGGTACAATCTCAAGCTGCGATAAGATATTGACCCTCAGTGATGGGAGAGTCATTGAGTGCGACTCGCCAGAGAATCTACTGGAAACCAACGGCAGCGTGTTTCGGGCATTCGTTCAGGCCGGAAAGTGAAGTCAGGTGGAATGCGAAATTAGAGGAGTTTCAATCAGATGTGCTCCCTTAGTTACCAGGTATAGAGCAAGGTTTTTCACGGCATACTCCATGGAGAGAAGTTTGAGTTGGCTTTTCTCATCGACAATGCCCTGTGATCTGTTATCAGGAAGCTGTTCAGATCCAAAGAGTTTGGAACACAAATTTGTATTACTATTTTTTTTTTCTTTTCATCTCTTGAATTCCATGCTGCTGGCAAATAAGCGTTGAGTATATGCAATACTGTTCCAGGTTTTTTGTCTGTGAATACAGTCTTTAGTATGTATATTAGTGTTTGTTTTTTTTTCATGAACTTTTGTGCAATTTGAATTATTTTGACAACTGTCACCTATAGGTGTAAGATTGTGCCTAAGAAATGCTGCCAGAATGGATCAGTGCCAAATTACTGGTAATTTAAGGAAAAACTATTGCATCATGTAACAACTGTAGTGCACCATCTGTATAAAAATGGTTGATTTTAAATACTGAAGAATCATTATTGCGCTGTTAGAGTAGAGACTTGAGGAATGATTATTACCTTACAAAACACAAGGTGCGACTAAAGAGGGCAGTATTTATGCGACACTTTTCTTTGCCTCTACGTGCAATTTTACCAAGATCTGACATTCTAGATTTACTCAGGACTTTGGACATGAGGAGCAAATAAACTAAATGTCTTTTGAATTATGCATTTATTCCGGTGAGTAAATGTGCAAGAAAAGAAGACAATAGATAAGCCTTAAAAACGGACTTCCACTGTAGGCAATGCAGCAATATCTGACTTTAAAACCTTTGAAAATGGTATTCGTGGGAGATTTGGTTTTTCGATTTGCGTTGCAGGAAGAAAAAAAGAACCGTTTTGCGAAATATGTGAAAATGTGTATGTATATGATATTATATACTCGCTCCTGTTCCGTGTAGAAATACGCTACACTGCATTTCCAAAATTTTTTAGCATACTTTAACCATGAAAGCTGAAATACAGAGTGTGTTCAACACCCCCCCCCCCCCCCCAAAAAAAAAAAAAAAAAAAAATCTGCAATTTGTGAGATACCATATTATCCTTGCATGGCAGCCAGTCAAATATTTCTACAGTAAGGCTGCTTGATTTGAAAACCTAAGATGTGCCTTAGGTAAGAATATGGTTTCAATATGACTTTCAGTCAAAACCGATTTCACCTATCAAGTATGATGCTGTTTCAAGCGTTCGAGTTGCATGAAACGTACTTCAAGAGTAAAAAGATAACAATGTAGGAGAGATGTAGGAGTACATTATTGAGCCACTTTTTTATCTTTATGAATATTTCCTAATTAATACTTGTTTATTACATTTCTTTGTTACCACATTAAAGTACAACTATAGTGCAGTCTTGTACATATGAAAATCCATTCTAGATCATTGCATAATTAAATAACAAACAAACTTTCCTTTGAAAAAGTCAATTGGCTCATCACTACCGCAGTATGACTAGAGTTGAACCAGATTTTGAGACTTGCGTCACTTATTAGAGAGTTGAACCATGTAGTAAACAGACATAATTTTGAAAATTGGCTTTGAAATAGCCAGAAATAAATCAAAGCTAAGGAAGTTAGACGCTATATTCTTCAAGCCTACGACGGAACTGTCTGATTTCCACACTGCTTCTAACAGACCAAATACAGATGAGTTCCAGTCAAAGTTCTCACAGTCACTGATTCAAAAAAAAAAAGACAGCTAAGTTCTTAACATAAGTCTCTAAGTCACATTTAATACATCTAGGTAAATTGTTAGAATAATGGCAGAGTGCATTGTAGTTTCAAAAATGAACATGATGACTCTTTTTACTGTAAGTTATCTTTTGAAGCTGGTTGCTGCCTTTTTACATGCCTCCAGAATAGCATCAGGAAAAGTGGTTTGGAAGCAAGCCCTATTCATGGAAGCTTTCTGCGTTAGTACATCCGATAAGGTTGCAGTAGATAAGTTCGGTAGGAAGTCGGTTGCATTTCTTCTCACAAGGATGACAAGCCGTTCGTCCGAAGCGTTGCTGCGGGCGATAGAGAGCACCAGGAGCATGACTTTTTGGAGGTACACATATTTCTGATTCAGAGAGGTATCCTTCATATTGGCGATGAGAAGCCATATTGTATCAGCTCTTTCCTCCAAGGGGATGCCAGGAAGATGATCTGTTTGGAAGTTGCCATACTCCATTTCAAGTTCATCCAGCTTATCTTGCATGTACCCAAATCTTCTCACGAAATAAGACACGCTAGCAAAGCTCGTCTCCATCCTCATCCTTGGATTTGCAACACGGGCATGCTGTATGACTTTATCCTCCAAAGGGAACTTGACCAGAACATAATTGCACATAGACACAAAGTACTTTCGGACTGCTGCAAAGAACTCGGTCTTTTCGTCTTGAGTGAGCTTCCCCGAGGCAAGAAATTCTCGGACTGTATTTTCTAGAATCAGGTATTCATTGCTTTTCTGATTCATTTAGTCTACCAAGCTGATTTTAGATGTACCAGCTATGACAGTAGGCTTGACAAAGCAAACTAACAGATCATGAACAAGGCGTTGTAGTTTGTCATACAGATGTATTTTTGGAGCTCCAAATTCAGGCAATTGTACATTGGGATGGCATTTTGGATGAACAAGCAGCACAACTTATTCCTATCCTGAAACTTGCTGAAGATTCCACCTGCCTTGTTTGTGCTCTGTTGAGATGACCCAGCAACTGTTGTGCCATGTGATGAAGACTTTGTACTCTTGGGTGTCACCCCTTCCTTGCTAAAAGTGTGACTACACGACATTGAAGCGGCAAACAACTTTAAAGTGAGGGGGTGGGGGGAGGGGACGTGGTGGGGGCTTAATCTTCTGGCTCACGGACTCTCTTTAGAGCCTTTCTCATGTTTCTCGTGTCCTCATCAATCTTTGTTACCACCCATGCCCACTCATTTTCCCGCATGCCTGCGGGCGTATTGCTATATCTGAAATAGGCATTTTTCAGCAATTGCACTCTGACGGGATCGAGTGCATCCTTCCCCCTCCTGCCGTAGACATTACAATTGACTCGCTCGTCATTGGTGAAAAAATATTTCACCAGGATTCTCACTCTCTTTGAGTTTTCATCGGTGTGAATAAGTTCGTCGATGACGTCATGTGGCAGCATATTCTCTCCCCTTTCCTCATATACCTGTATGTCTCCCACCTGTGCATTGGGCATGTCCTGTGCATTGGGCACGTCCTGTGCATTGGGCACGTCCTGTGCATTGGGCATGTCATGATGAGCCTCCGCTCGAGGAGGGTCGTTTGGCTGGATCAATAACTATTCAATTCTATCCAGTTTGTAATTAATTTCCCGGACCTCTTGCCTCACTTGGGAGAGAAAATCCAAGGCTTGGCGCATGGATTCTGGTTGGAACCGGTGTTGGGGCTGTGGCTGTGGCGGGAGTTCAGGGTGTGGCGGGAGTTCATGATTATTATTAGTACATGATTATTACTTCAACACCATATAAAGCCATTTCTTTGGTACAGACAATTTAAACACTTATCTGTGTTTTTTCTTTTTTTTTCCAAATATTTTTAAAGTTACTCCTTACTAGCAAAAATACAATGAATGGATATACTATAATTATAATGTTTTCTACCATCAATGCACAATACATACACCCATTATGAATGCTATACTATTATCCGATGGATCTTATGCCAAAGACTAACTAATTTCTGAGGTTCTCCACCTCGGTGCGCAGAGACGCCAGTTCTATCTTGAGGCGCTTGTTCGCCTTCCCAAGTGGGTTAGGGGCATCCTGCTCAGCCTCAGGCACAGGTCGTACGGCTGCATGCAGCTGTTGGCGTCACCACCGGAGCTCGCTTCTCCATCTTCTTAGCCATTATCTTTTTCAGCTGGACATTCCTCGCTGCTCCGAGGGTGGCGGTCTTCTCCTTCTTTTATAATCAAAGTCATTTAGACAATGAAAACTTATATTTCGTCATTTAGCATGCTTCATTCGTTCAGGATCCAAGGGCACCTTCACAGGACGATCCTTGAATCGAGGGCAAACTTTGCCTTTTATGGAGCTGGACCTTAACACCTCTGAACCGAAGAGGAGCACACCTAGCTCCTTTACAAAGCGAGAGTTTTTCTGTTCAGATGAAACAAGGTGGAACTTGTCCTTATCCACTTCGATGTTGTTGCCAATTACCACCTGCACTATGCCAAAATATGACAAGGCAAGGAGGATGAAATGTGCATGATACCTATCCCATATATGCAGCATAAGACTTTATACATTCTTTTTTAAATATTGAAATATTACTTAGATTTTAGAACAGTTTATGGCAAACTACCTTAAATATTTCATACCATTAGCATTTCAATAATTTAGAATAAAAATGAAAATCAAGGTGCATGTGTAATTGTACATACCAGGAGTTTCACAGTCCTGACAGTCCTGCTTGGCTTCCAAGCGGTCTAGCAACCTTTCTTGGAGGCAACGATTCAGATTTCTGAGGCTCTTCACCTCGGTGCGCAGAGACGCCAGTTCTATCTTGAGGCGCTTGTTCACCTTCACAAGTGGGTTAGGGGCATCCTGCTCAGCCTCAGGCACAGGTCGTACGGCTACATGCAGCTGTTGGCATCACCACTGGAGCCCGCTTCTCCATCTTCTTTGCCATGATCTTCTTAAGTTGGGTATTCCTTGCCACTCCGAGGGTGATGGTCTTCTCCTTCTTTTATAATCAAAGTCATATGGACAATGGAAACTTATGTTTCGTCATTTAGCATGCTTGTATTTCATCATTTAGCATGCTTCATCCGTTCAGGATCCAAGGGCACCTTCACAGGACGATCCTTGAATCGAAGGCAAACTTTGCCTTTTATGGAGCTGGACCTTAACACCTCTGAACCGAAGAGGAGCACACCTAGCTCCTTCACGAACCGAGAGTTCTTCTGTTCTGAAGAAACAAGGTGGAACTTGTCCTTATCCACTTCGATGTTGTTGCCAATTACCACCTGCACTATGACAAGATATGACAAGGCAAGGAGGATGAAATGTGCATGATACCTATCCCGTATATGCAGCATAAGACTTTATACATTCTTTTTATGCCTCCGCCACGAAGTGGTGCCGGAGGCATTATGTTTTCGGGTTGTCCGTCCGTCCGTCCATCCGTCCGTCTTTCCGTCCGTCCTTCCGTCCGTCCTTCCGTCCGTAATAAATTTTGTGGACAGCGTAACTAAAAAACCTTTTGAGGTATCCTAATGAAACTTGGCATGTGTGTGTATTAGGGGGTGAAGTTGTGCCTATCAACTTTTGGGTGCACATGCTCAAGGTCAAAGGTCAAAAGGTCAAGGTCAAATACATAAAATTTCACTATTTCCACCATATCTATGCAATGCCTGAAGATATTTTCTTGAAACTTAGTGTATACATGTATTACCCAATTAAAATTCTCTGGTGAAAGTTTGGGGTCATGCGGTCAAAGGTCAAAGGTCAAAAGGTCAAGTAAAAAATTAAAACTTCACTTTTTTCTCCGTATCTTGGCAATTGTTCAATGTATCTTCATGGAACATAGTATATATACATGTGCTGACTGGCAGTGATTATCTAGAGAATTTAGGGTTCGTGGGTCAAAGGTCAGGGGTCAAAGGTCAAGGGCAACACTTCAAAATTTTACTATTTCCCTCATTTATGCAATGCCAGCAGGATTATCATTTTTTTACACTTGTATGCATGTATAACCTAATAGAGATTCTCTGGATGCTTTCTTTTTTCTTCTTTTTTTTTCTTTGTTTGCCTCAAAGGTCAAAAGGTCAAAGATCAAGGGAAAGTGCTGAACTAACTTTTTCCTCCATATCTCAGAAGTGGCTCAAGTTATCTTGAAACTTACTACATATTTATGCATGTTGTGCCTGACAGTGATTATCCTATGAATTTTAGGGTCAAAGGCCAGATGAAAATGGTAACAATGAACTTTTCAATACAGAAATTGCACTTTTTCTCCATACCTTGAAAATTACTCAATGCATAAACTTATGAATGGGTCAAAGTCAAGTTAAAGTCCTTAAATCCCCAAATACATGCTCTCCTATTCATCCAATTAAACCTAGGTCAAGGAAGATGAACATTCAACACATTTGTGACAACTTGTCATTTTGATATTTTGCCAATTTGTGAAAATGTAATCACACATTGTCTACATGTACTATAGACCTATTAGTGGAGCGGCATAGCCGAACAATTGTGCATTTTGTGATAAAAGCACCAAATTTGGTACAAAGGTTGACAATAACATTCAAAACAAATTTAGATATTGGGCCATCTTGAATTGCGTCCTAAACGGCCGTGGCAGGAAATTTTCAAAATGGCTGCCATAAAGACTATTTTTTCTTTAATATTGGCTAACTTCAAAAGGACAAGATGGTAAATTTGAGTATATAAGTTGACAATTACGTTCAAAATAAATTTTGATATTGGCCAATCTTGAATGCGCCCTCAACGGCCGTGGAGGCAATTTTTCAAAATGGCCGCCATCGGCCGTGGAGGCAATTTTTCAAAATGGCCGCCATCGACACTATTTTTTTCTTGGAAATTCACTAATTGGCTAGCTTCAGAAGGGAGAGACTGCAGAATGGTGTATGTAAGTCGACAATTATGTTCAAAATTAATTTTGATATTAGGCCATCTCAAATTGCGACCTCAACGGCTGTGGAGGCAATTTTTCAAAATGGCCGCCGTCAACGCTATTTTTTTTTTCTTGAAGATTAGCTAACTTCAGAAGGGCAAGACTGCAGAGTGGTGTATGTAAGTTGACAACTATGTTAAAAAATGATTTTGGGCCATATTGAATTGTGCCCTCAACGGCCGTGGAGGCAATTTTTTCAAAATGGCCACCGTCGATGCTGTTTTTTCTTGAAGATTGGCTAACTTCAGAAGGGCAAGACAGCAACATGGTGTTTGTAAGTTGACAACTACAACACATTCCACATAAATATACACAGGAGCCCTCAATGGCCGTGGAAGTCATATTACAAAGTTGCCGCCATAGACGTCATTTTTTCTTGAAGATTTGTAAATTTGCGATGGTAGACGCAATAAAAATGTGCATATGAGTTATGAGTAACACTTCACATAAATGTAGATACTGGCCAATCCTAGATTTTGCCCTCAACGGCCATGGCTGCAATTTATCAAAATGGCTCAGGGACTATCAATGCCATTTTTCAAGAAGATTATTTCATTTCATTTCATTTCATTTGTTTATTGTCCAAATTATGTGTAAAAACATGACATGGAAATTTAATTTTGTCACACATTCATAACGCATATTGACAACAGACAAATAACAAATTACATTACATATGAAACATCAAATGAATACTCAGAAGATTCAGGGAACTAAACATACATCACAACACAGACTGAATAGCGTCATGTGTTGAACGTGCAAAGAGGGGGAAAATGAAAATATTTGTGTACATACACAGAAAACTATGGAAGAGTCAATTGCTGCAAGAGGTACATAAAACCACGAATTCTAAAACACCTTACTTTATACAATCCATCCCAACATCATAATCCATAAATTATAAGACATATTGCACATATTCCTTACACCCCTCCCCCCATACACACAGCTAAAATCTGCTTCCTTTCACTGATGCCATGACACGCCTGATGTGCACAATCAAACAACTATTGCACATTACAGTAACATACACACACACAAAAAAAAAATCCATACATGAATCAAACGTGTCTTTTTCCGATATACTGTGAGGGATCACAGGATATTTCCATTACAAATAAAAAGAAAAAATAATAATTTCAGAAAAAGACAACTAATAAGTCTACATACGTTCCACATAAGTCTAGATACTGGACAATCCTAAACTGCGCCCTTAACGGCTGTGTAAGTCATTCTTCACAATGGCCACCTGCATAAATACTTTTTTTCCTAAAATATTTGCTAATTTCAGATGCAAAAGACTATAAGATTGTTCATACATGTTGACAACTACATTCCAATAAACCTAGATCATGGGCAATCTTTAATTGCACCCTCAACAGCTATGAGAACCATTGCTTAAAACGGAAGTCATATATGCCATTCTTCCTTTAAGATTTGTTCCTTTCAGAGGTAGAAGACCATACCATTTGCGTACAAGATCACAATAACGTTTAAACGAAATCTACATTATGGACCATCATAAATTGGGCTCCCTAATTGCCACAGAAGTTATTAAAAATGGCTGCCATAAGCATTTTTTTTTTTTAATTTGCAAGATCCAAAAGTAGGAGTCAATGACAGTGCACAGTTGTACATGTCTAATTTCGTATGAAATTTGCTTAGGTAAATATGAACGAGATATGTTTCAGAGTGTTTGCTTGCAGTGTGCAACAACAACAATAAAGAAATGGTGCTTGTGCCATATTATTGACATGAAGCATAAAGTGAAAAAAAAATGTTCTTGGGTAAAATTGTATGTATAGCATTAAAAATTTGGAAATCACATATGCTATACATGCATACCTATTTCTCTGTGTTGTGACAGGAAATCTCAAGGTTAGTTCTTCAAACACTCCCCTTGGCAGGCACACAGAGCTGTGCATTCAAGAGCCGCCTTCTTGCACTTGCATCGTACCATGCACCCCGTCTTGCATTTGCATGCTACTATATAGTTCACGACAGGCCTCAGAAGCTTCGGGTAAGGTTGTCCACATTGGTTCATACAGGCCATTTGCTGATATCGTCCAGCCCCAGTCAGTTGGAGAAGGAAGATCAGGATTTGTCAGTAGTGCTTGGCCCCAGACATGACCACCTTGGTACGCTGATCTCTTTACATGTTGCTGCAATGCTGCTTTGGTTGGAGGGATCTTTTTCACGTCGTTTCTCTTTGCAAAAAATTTGCTTCGACACTTATCGATGTCTGTGCATGCGCTGGTTCTGTCATAGAGCAGGATGATAAATCTCTCAATGGATTGCATAACACATTCTGGAATGTCATTTGGAGCATAAGACAATTTCAGAAGTGCATCAGTAAGTTCTGGGAATGCCCTCCAGCATGCCCATGCCGTTTTCTTACCATGTCCAACGAAGCTTGATACCGTATCACAACCTGTAAGAGCATGGAACATGGGTAGTGCGCGTGCTTTCTTTGGTCCGAGGCTTTGTGCTATCTCGTGAGCTGCTAAGTATCGAAGTCTATTGCCTGCTCCAAATGCTACCCAGAGTTCCAATCCTGCGCCAAGTTGCTCTGCCACAGACACTGCTAGGACGACAACATCTGTGTCTACCGACCGAATTAGGATTTGCTGATGACCGTGATATGCTGCATGGGTGGCATGTAGTAGCATTCTGCTATCTGCCTCTTCGTGGTTACAAGAAGTTAGCGAGGCAAGATCTGTCATCTTGGGCTTGGTAAGAACACTTTCTCTGTCAGGTATGACTATTTGTTTGAGCTCACTGTGCTTGAATTCTTCCAGCAGAGTGTGGGAAAGGAAGGTGAAAAGTTCAATCTTGTTCTCATCCACCCTCAGGAAGTCTTGCCATTTCCCTGGCATAGCAGCCTTTGCTACAACTCTTCTGCATACTCCTTTGCCTCGCTTGGCCTGTGCCGTTCCCTTCAAAGAGTTGACGTGATATTGATCCCACACTTAATCAACCCGAGATACATTATTTCGAAACTGTGAGGAAATGTACGGGATGAAGATGTGATGAGCATATTCTTCGAAGTTCTTTGCCGTGGCCGGTTTCAGCATTTGGACAATGGCTGCTCCATCGAGTATTACACAACTTGTCACTGGAGCTTCAATTTGTGCCACATTAAGTTCTTCCAAGCATTTCACGAGATCACTTTTCGTTCAAAGATGGATGTTCTCACCATCAGAAAGAGACGGAAGGCATTGCTGATTTTCGTGGTGAAAGAATTCATCAAGATTTCCATCTCGTGATTGGCAGCCAATGTACAGTCGGGAGAAAAGTTGGACATCATTTCTTAGGGAGGCCATGTGTTTTCCTACCTTGCTTCCACTTTGTTTTGAAGCATTTTTGAACAGCTTCAGCTGGTTACGATGAATGGCGACATTGATGGATTTAGATCGTTCCACCAGACATTCTTTTACAAATGTCTGAAACTGGCCTTGGCCAATCTTGCGCACATTTTTGATTGTCTGCACAGCTGCATTGTTGGCAATCTCTTTGCTTTGGAGGTTGAGCAAGTCTGTACTCTCTTCTTCGAAGGGATTTCCCAAATCCTCAATCACATTGACAAGGGCGCCGACATCTTTACCAAATGACGATTGCATGCTTGGTATTTGGTCGTGATGACGTCTGTCCATCGTTTGTCTTCCCCCGTGCTGTCCATCTTGAAACTCTGCGATTAACCTGGCAATTTCTGGACCTGCAACCATCCAGCGTCGGAGTGCTTGAGGGTTCTCCGTGAGACCAACAGCTCCACCATCTCCTTTGATGTAGGCATTGTTCTGCTCGTGAGCCTGGTCAATGGGAATAGCAGAGAACTTCCGCTGTGTCTTCTTCACTACGAAGTTACCGGCACTGAACTGTTTGGCAACTTCTGGATGCTTCATTGGTAGTTCAGCCATGTCTTTGAGATGAACAGGTATCCATCTAGCGTAGTTTGTGTGATCAAGAGCACAGAACCATGGGGCTAGCTCTGTTAGAGCATCGATGTACATCGTGTAGGATGCCTGTCTCAAAGAACGAACGAAGACCAGCACACACAGCTCTACGTAGTTCCATCACAGTTGCCCAGTAGTGAAACTGGGGGCAGGTTTGTTGTCGATGATTGCTCCATTCTTCCACTGTCGTTGTTTCCTGGTCATTTCTTTCACATGATAGAACATATCTTTCATAGGCACGATGTTTCAGAATGTACAATGCAGCAGCTGTAACTTGATGAGCCCTTCTTGTACGAGCAATGTGTGCTGCTTTCAAGAACGAGTCTGCTGTTCCACTTGTGGCCATCTGTGCTTGTACAAGTGCTTCCACCCAGCCACTGCCTTGTAACCAGTCTCCGAGGACTTTCAGAGCTGCCATCTCAATGTGGAGACCACCGAACATGATCACAAACTTGTCTTCGCCGTATTTCTCTGGCCACTTCCACTGGATTTGCTTTGCCAGTGCAAACAATGCCTGATCAAAGGTGATTACTGGTGTCTGCCCAGGGCAAAGATGATCAATTGCAGCTTTGACCATACCCATAGCATGCTTAATCATTGCCGCTGTGTGTGCACTTTCATGGAACAGGGGAAGAATGGCAGTGCGACAGATGACATGATCCTCTACTGGCTGCTTGCTTGCATGGTATGCAGCCCAGGTCACATTTTCCTTTGTTTTGGTGCTGCTTTCTAGATGAAGCTTTGTATGAGCAAGCCACTTGTGTTCTTCCTCAACATGCAGCTTGAAGCCATTCCGGCTTAAAGGACAAGTTCACCTTCATAAACATAAGGATTGAGAGAATGTAGCAATATTAGTAGAACATATCATTGAAAGTTTGAGGAAAATCGGACAATCCGTTCAAAAGTTATGAATTTTTGAAGTTTTTGTGCAGTAACCGCTGGATGAGAAGACTACTGCAGTGTATGAATAACTTAGATGTCACATGCGTACAACAATATAAGGAAAATATAAAGAGAATTTCACAAAATTTCATCTTATGAAAAAAGTTCACATTCCCCCGACTCGTTACCGACAAATGTTATGGGTAATATTATTCCCCCTGCCTTTAGAAAGAGCCAAGTCAAGTGCTCTTTTATTATGTGAAAAAAGTGAAAATATGTTGAATTTTCTTTATATTTTCTTTATACTGTTGTACGCATATGACTCACAAGCTTTAGTAGTCTCCTCATCCAGCGGTTCCAACACGAAAATTTTAAAAATTCATAACTTTTGCATCGATTGTCCAATTTTCCTCAAACTTTCACTGATGTGTTCTACTAACATTGTTGCATTCTCTCAATCCTTATGTTTATGAAGGTGAACTTGTCCTTTAAAGATGTCACAGAGGTTGGCGTAACGGATGACGACTTGACACTGCCTGCGACAGGGGGCACATCAGTGTAGAAGTGTGGCAAGTAATCAACTGATTTGGTGCTTGTGTACTTTGACTCCTTGGCTGTATCCACCTTGCGTTCTACTCCTCTGTTATCAGAAGTGGGGTGCTGAAAAAGGGAGATAGCAGTGCCATGCAACGAGTCCTTTCACGTTGTTGAACTGGGGTTGTGATCAATGTTGTCAACAGCAGCTGTAGTGAACACCTTCTCATGCAATGTTGGAGGACAGACAACACCTTCCTTGTGAAACTGCTGACAGACACGACTTCCTATTTGTGATGAAAGACGAAGAACGCGGTCATAGGAAATGCTTATTCCAAGGTGAGAAATTCTGTCTACCAATTCCCTCTTGCGAGCATGAGCATGCAACATAAGTCCTATGTATACAGGTACAGGCGTTTCTTGACAAATGTGATGTCTTGTGATGGAGGATTGAGTTGTGTTTTCCGTCCTGGTGTGTTTGACACTATTGAACTTCAAAAGCTGGGCGATTGATAGTGCTGCAGGGTTCACCCTTTTAGCTTGGTGTTTAGTATTAGGACTTTCGAGTATCATGCTAATGAAAGCAGGTAGAAAAGATGACACCGATTCTTTTTGGCTTTCTGCTGAAAACCCAGCAATTGTTGTACCACCCTCGAAGATGTGTCGTCGTACAATCTGTACCGCTCGTGCAAGATGAACTGCATCAGTGTCTTCATCAAGTTTGCATGCTCTAGCTAATGCAATGGCAATGTCTTCTTCAAAAGCTAACAGGACATCTCGTCCTATGTTCTGCGCACGCATGCCTGGAAACTGGGCCAAAAGACGCTCCTTGAGTCTAGTGGTATGTACCCTTCCCTCTAGTTTGACACCAAGCTCCTCAAGCCTTGATGTATACAGTCGTGCAAGATCAGCCAATTTGAATACGGGTGCTGTTTCTTCGTCCATGCATGATTCTATGTACAAAACCAACTCTGCAAAGGCAATGGCCGAAATTATTTCATCTTTGTCTTTGATTCTTGATCTATCAGCTTTTGCTTTTCTTGCCCGATTGTACAATCTCACTACGCACTTGGTATGGTACTTTGCATGAAGGGCTATCAGATCCCCAGAACTTAGTTTTGCAAGCAGTTCTGTATCTTCCAGAAGAGTAGCACATGTCCGTACTCGTTTGTCCATTTGCAATGTGGCTACATGGTGGAGACCACCACTACCTGAAGGCAATCCGCAGAAGAAACATTTGTCCGTTTCATCATTGGCGAGTACATTTTTTGATCGTGTGTGCTTGCTCTCAACGCTTTCGTGACATTCTCCATCAGTATACAGTGCTCTCTTCTCTGCTCTCTATAGTTTTGTGTTGTTGTATTTCAGCTTGCAGGATTGATGATACTGAGCAGTATTGGCGGTTAGGGATTCTTCAATTCCATTACCATCATTTAGTCTCTCCAATTGGAATGGTAAATCCCCAAGCTCATGAAATCTAACCAAATTTTCTGCAAGTGTTGAATAGCCACAAGTAGAGTCTCTCCTTTTCGATTTTTGTGGACATGTCAATGGCTCTTCAGTCTCCTCTTGGCAAATAATGCACAAAGTCCAGTCAGTTTTACTTGACAGAAGGAAATGCTGATATTGATCTTGTCCGGCTTCTCTGAGTCTGAAACTTTTTGACATTTTGTTTTTTATTACATTATTACTATCCCTGCATCTCTAGTTTTCAAACCTCACCGTTGCTGAAGACAACACTTTCATCCTCAAGGAGATCCTAAGAAAAAATCATAAGAATCTAAATTTGAATCAGATGTCTATACGTACACTACATGTGTATGTAATACAGTCAAACATGTCTTAGCAGCCACCTTTTCATATTTGCTACATGCTTAAAGCGGCTACTGAAAAATCCTCCTCAAAAATTGCTGTATTACATACCCTTTATACATGAATATGGTGGTCATCTGCCTAACGCAGCCAGCGTCCGCTCATTTTGAATATCTAACTGCGTAAAGCGGCCACGAAAATAAAGCTGCACTGTTAAATCAGCCATGGATATGTTGCCTTTTATGCTCGCTCATTGTGTGAATTTTAATGAGTCCCAGATCAGTCACAATCATGCAGACATGATTGACAAACACCGCTCTTTGCCACAAAGTACCATATCACCACTAACTTGTATGCTTTAGTTATGCTACCCTGAATAGATGCTGTAAAGGCAAAGACAGCTCCTAATAACATTTGATTATTTTACCAAAAATGCCGACTAGTGGTTAATCCCTTCAAATATTAAACTGCAATGGGATACTTGTATGGGTTTGTGTTTGTAGCCTACGTCAGCTCCGCCGTTATTGATTCCCTCAAACTCGCTCTTGAACCTCATTCATGCAAAACTAATACCTCAGGCTCAGGCTTGGAAATGTTATTTTTACACAATCAAAACAATGGAAGTACATTGTTATTTAAAAGAAAATTTGATGGGAAGTATTTTTAAAAAAATCTGCATCTATTTGCTCTTCATGCAAACTTATTTCGCGGTTGTTGTTGTTTTTTTTTTGTCTTAGAATAAGGTGCGGTATTTAATGCTATACAATGCAAAGTGTGTTGATATTCACCGATTTGTTTACAGTCACCACCTGTCAATAGTGGCCATTTTTATCATTTAGTAGATGCTATAGACAGGCTTGACTGTATACTGCAACTAGTTGTATCTATTACTACGACAAACACTACCACAACCACAATTACTAACAAACACATGTGTATTAAATACTACACGCCTAATCCCGAATATACTATCATTACAATGTATCCATTTCCAATAGATTCAATAGATGATTTTTTTTTGACAAACGTTTCCATAATAGATGTATGACACACACACAAAAACCAAATCATTTTCAGTCTGTGTAAAGTAGAATTAATGAATAAGAGGTTTATTTATGAGTACAAGTCTGTGCAGGCGAGGTAAAAGTGAAAGAAACTGTAACAAATGTACTAAGTAATTTACTGACCGCGTGTTAACTGTTAAAATATCCTGGTCAGGTCTGAACTATATTTTGATGCAAGCTAGATCCATACTATAAGTTTACCTCAACTAGATAGACCTCGTGCCTTGCCTTTGTTTTCACCACTTGTGACCAGTCCTAGCTAGTTTTTACACTGATCTAGAGTGCTTAGTCGAGACAAATAAATCCATGCTGCAACTAGAATCTTATTTCAAATGCTAACACTACACTATGTAATGTATGTAGACTACATGTCCATGTATGATGTAGATATCTCAAAACACCTGCATACAAACTGACACACACTCACGTGCACACACATACATGCATACACACATACACACACATGCATGACAGAAAATAACAATTAACTTAGATGACTCACTTCAGTTTGATATTGACTGCAGATTTGTGCTGACGTAAAGACAATGCAATTCAATATCGATATACAGGGGCGGATCCAGGAATTCTGTAAAGGGGGGGGCGTGACTCATATTTCTGATCGCACTTCCGGGTTTCATTTCATTTTTTTTCTTTTTATTTCTTTTGTTTTTCACGAAAAAAACAAGGGGGGGGGGGGGCGTGCACCGGTTGCACCCCCCCCCCCTCGATCCGCCACTGATATAGACTAGTCTAACCAGTTAGTGGTTTCCGATAACTGATAAGCTTCAAGTTCTAGTTAATGTGAGATATTGAAAAGAATATATCGAATATTGCCTGTGAATTCTTAATAGATATAGATTTTTTCTTATTGACTTTAAGATAAGCCCTACACCAGGAAAGTATGTTAGCACTTAAATGCAGCTAGGCCTAGTTTGGCTACCAAAACAGTAATCCTACCTAGACAAAGTATGCTATGGATGGCTATGCATAAGATTTTCACACAAAATTACAAATATCAGAAGATATTTTAAGCTCAAATTTAAGCCATCCATAAGTTCACATTATCAAGGATGATTATCTTGACTTTTAAAACTATAACATTTTCTTGTAGACCTAGGCATGCTATGTATCCATTGCTTATAGAAATAAATCTAGATGACTTCAAATGTAGTGCCTACTCTATACAGACTGCTGAGCACCTCCATACACAGAATGCAATGTATGGGACTTATCTAGACTACTCTAACATCTTGTAGAGCAAATTGCTTTTAACAGGGCAAAAAAGCAGTCTTGAAGATAAATCTAACTAAATTTCTTGGAAAAGTTAGACTGTACATTGGAATTTAACTTACATGAGATGTTCTCATGTCCACAAAGGGGAAGAATGCAGTAGTACCAGACCGTATCAGTACAATCCTGTCTAGCTTCATCTGAGTTAGATGTTGAAGTTCTCTATGTTCTCAAATTTCAACCACAGAGGGCGCTCTTTTATGTTTTTTTTTTCTTATTTCAAAAGGGACATTCAGTTACTTTTTGGCATTTAAAGGTGCATGGTCCCCGTGTTTTAGTCAAATGCGTACGCGGGTGCACGGCGCAAGTTTCCTATAGAGACCTACGCTATCGACTTCTTTTGGCGCTTACGCTTTGGCCCACTTTCCCGAGTCCGAAGAAGTCCGATTCACTGTAGTCAGTGGTCCGATCACAGTTCGGCTCATGATTCGGCCGAGAGGGATGACAGATTTAGCAAACTTCTTTTGTGATGTCATAATAACAAGCACATATGCACGCACCCTGGCATTACCACAGACTGCGCGATGCGCAGAGAAGACAACAAAGGCAACATTACTTAGCAACACCTACGCACTTTACTCCTGATGACAGCTCTACTTCGGTAATCTTCGGCAGTATCATCAACAGCGCCATCTACACTACCGGGACTATGCCCCTTTAAACACAAAAATCAATGAGAGAAATGCCTTAAACCTGAACAGATGTAACAAGGACAAATTAGACAATGAGAAAAAGGAAATATAGTTGAAAATAATGCATAAAAGGAGCATGTTTATTACCCCTGGTAAAAATTCTGGTCTCATATGGGCAAAAATCTATTAGAAATCAATGATTCTTCATTTCAAAAATTATGATTTTTGGTATTCAAAATAACCTGATATCCCATGAAAATAAAAAATAATGTCTGGACATTCAAGTTTCATAAAATATCACAGAATTGATCTAAAAGTGAAGGACAAAAAGTTCATATGGCGGCCATTTTGAAAATGGCTGCCATGGCCGTTGAGGGTGGTATTCGCGATGGCCCAATATCTGAATTTGTTCAGAATGACTTGGTCTACATGCATGCCAAATTTGGTGCTTTTATCATAAAATGCACAATTCTTTGGTTTTTTCAAGCTATGCCGCTCCACTTTATTGGGAGAATCATGCATTATGGCGGAGGCATGCCAGTCGCCTTAGCGACATTTCTAGTTTAAATACTGAAATATTACTTAGATTTAGAACAGTTTACAGCAAACTACCTTAAATATATCATACCATTAGCATTTCAATAATTTAGAATAAAAATGAAAATCAAGGTGCACATGTAATTGTACATACCAGGAGTTTGACAGTCCTGACAGTCCTGCTTGGCTTCCAAGCAGTCTAGCAGCCTTTCTTGGAGGCAACGATTCAGATTTCTGAGGCTCTTCACCTCGGTGCGCAGAGACGGCAGTTCTATCTTGAGGCGCTTGTTCGCCTTCACAAGTGGGTTAAGGGCATCCTGCTCAGCCTCAGGCACAGGTCGTACGGCTACATGCAGCTGTTGGCATCACCACTGGAGCCCACTTCTCCATCTTCTTTGCCATGATCTTCTTAAGTTGGGTATTCCTTGCCACTCCGAGGGTGATGGTCTTCTCCTTCTTTTATAATCAAAGTCATATGGACAATGAAACTTATATTTCGTCATTTAGCATGCTTGTATTTCGTCATTTAGCATGCTTCATCCGTTCAGGATCCAGGGGCACCTTCACAGGACTATCCTTGAATTGAGGGCAAACTTTGCCCTCTATGGAGCTGACCCTGAGCACCTCTGAACCAAAGAGGAGAACACCTAGCTCCTTCACGAACCGAGAGTTCTTCTGTTCTGAAGAAACAAGGTGGAACTTGTCCTTATCCACTTCGATGTTGTTGCCAATTACCACCTGCACTATGACAAAATATGACAAGGCAAGGAGGATGAAATGTGCATGATACCTATCCTGTATATGCAGCATAAGACTTTATACATTCTTTTTTAAATACTGAAATATTACTTAGATTTTAGAACAGTTTACAGCAAACTACCTTAAATATTTCATACCATTAGCATTTCAATAATTTAGAATAAAAATGAAAATCAAGGTGCACGTGTAATTGTACATACCAGATTATAATCAAAGTCATATGGACAACGAAAACTTATATTTCGTCATTTAGCATGCTTCATCCGTTCAGGATCCAAGGGCACCTTCACAGGACGATCCTTGAATCGAAGGCAAACTTTGCCTTTTATGGAGCTGGACCTTAACACCTCTGAACCGAAGAGGAGCACACCTAGCTCCTTCACGAACCTTGAGTTCTTCTGTTCTGAAGATACAAGGTGGAACTTGTCCTTATCCACTTCGATGTTGTTGCCAATTACCACCTGCACTATGACAGAATATGACAAGGAAAGAAAGATGAAATGTGCATGATATCTATCCCGTATATGCAGCATAAGTTGTTATACATTTTTTAAAGAATATTGAAATATTTTCACCACTGGAGCCCGCTTTCTCCATCTTCTTTGCCATGATCTTCTAAAGTTGGGTATTCCTCGCCACTCCGAGGGTGACGGTCTTCTCCTTCTTTTATATTCAACGTCATATGGACAATGAAAACTTATATTTCGTCATTTACCATGCTGTAATATAACTTCACATAAATTAGGTGTCAGTGTCACAGTGCCCTGTTGCCATGAAATTTGTAATTGAATATAAATTTGTCTGCTTCGATTCACTGTCGACCTAATTGCTCCTGCAATTTGAGGCAGGTGCTCATCCCAGCGGTTCTGGGTTTTGCCCACAAAGCATCTCACGGCATGCATCAATGTGCAATTGCACCGCTCCACCTGTCCATTGGAAGCAGGACGATAGGTAGTGGTCTTCGCCTTGTGGATATGGAGAATCTGACAGAAACTACTGAAAAGTCTCCTCTCAAAATTTCGTCCTTGATCCGTGAACACTTCCAAAGGGCAGCCGAACCTGCAGAAAAACTTGTTCACCGCTGCGCGAGCTGTGACTTCTGCGGTCTGGGATGGCAGCGGGACACACTCCACCCACTTAGAGAAATGGTTGATCATCACACATGCTCATTGCCCAATTTCGTCTTTGGCAAGGGTCCAGGGAAGTCCAAATGAACTCTTTCCATCGGTACTCCTGCTTGGAAATTCGTCATAGGGCAACGGGCATGCCGTGTAGGTCTCTTGTTTCGATTGCAAGTAGGACACTCGCATACGTACTGGCGGATGTCCCTCCCTCTATGGTATCAGAAATACCGGGGTTTGATTTTAGCCAGTGTGCGATCGATACCCACCTGATTGAGCTGCAGCACCTGTGACACCAACGAGCTTGGGACCACCACCTGCATATTCTCTCCTTCCTGATGACAGATAACTCATCACGAAGGGAGAACCTGTCTTTGTTGATCCAATAGTACTTTTCAGCACTTCCCCACAGCATCTGCGTGCCCTCACACGGAGCAATTTTGGATTTCAGCCACTCCCTCAATGGAGCGAGCTGTTTGTCCGCCCTTTGCTCTCGGGCGAGAACCGCTGATGGTAATAGGATTGGATCCTCCGTGACCAGGTGTACCCACTCGACACTGGCCAATCCCACTTTTGCAACCACTTGCAAGCCCGTGGATGTTACCATCAAGTTGACGTGCGTAGTAGGGCACTCAGAAACCATGCCCGTTGGAGGGGACTTCTGCGACACACTCCTGATGGTAGTCTGGTTCTGGCTTACTCACCAGGGGTATCGCATCATCCACTTCCTCCACGAATGCAGCCCAATCCTTGTGCGCCTTCAGGCAATACCGGCACCCTCCACATGGTGGATCCGATGGGGAGAAGTTCAGCTGGAAACTCCTACACCCATCCGGTTCGGGTGGGATGCGAGACAACGCGTCTGCGTTGGCATGCTTCCGGCCCGACCTGTGCTCTATCTGCATATCGTACTGGCTTAACTCCTCGATCCACCTAGCGATCTGGCCCTTTATGGTTTATGACGACTTCAGTGGGGAGCTGGTTCCAAGCCAGAGTTGGAGTTCCAATCCAGAGTTGTTTTCACAATCTCTTGGTAGACAACTTCGTTTAGACTACAACTAGTACTACGAGTCCATACAAATGTTTAAAATGCTTGTGTGGTTGTCAGCAGGCTATCTCTTTAGAAAAAAAACTAACAGAAAACAAAGAGAAAACAAATAAATTGAATTTGCCAATATTGCTTGTTTGTAGTAAATCTATGCTTGATAAACACACACTGCAAAAGGGCCAACAGACTATATACGATTCTGATACATGTAGTTTGGTGACGTTAATTTCCCCCATTTTTCATCTAGTACACATGATATCTGTGTAGTGGAACCAGCTCAAAATACAATTAAGATCTAGATATGAAATTCTTAATACTTCCACAGAAACATATATAAAAAAACATAACTTACAGCTCATATGCTCTCGTGGTTCGGCTCTGAGCCTTCACCGCAGCGAGATTCTCGTCATCACTGGACTCCATGCTGCTGATCCTGGGGTCTAAAATCTTAGGAATCTTGATGCGTCCCACCTTTCCTTCAATGTGCTTTTCCAGTTCTTCCTATAGGGCTTTGATTCTACAGAGTCCAAAATTCAGTAACAAAAGCAAGTGTACATGCAAATATCTTTAGTTACATAAACTAAGAGTTTAAAAAAGGGTCTTGGCTGTGGTAGAACCTCCACTCACTACAATCTCTCATTCGTAATCTAGATCTGGGTCTGGATCTGGGTGTAGCACAATGCAGGATTTTTCGGTATATGGCACCGGGTGAGAGAGGGTGTGTGGTACTTTAGTCGAATCGAAGGTGACTTTTCTCAATTTTTGCTTTGAATACTTCTTGTAATATGCAATCCATTTGCAAATTAACACAGGTTAGACTGTCTACTGAGATTCTCAGTGAGGAATAGAAGCAAAGTTAGAATTGTCTAGAGTTTATCTACTTTCTTAATTGAGACTTACTTTTGCTCTGATCTGATTCTAACAATAGATCATACACTCAAATTTCACTGCTTACCTGAAAGAAGCAAAATCTGGGCCTTGTAAAACTGGTCGTCAACGTCCATCCCATTTGCATCTCCGTGATCAACACCTTCACCATCGCTTGATTTCTGGACCCATTTGGTCCAATATTGCTTGCTTGGATTATTTGTCGCCTGACACCAATAATTGATAGCTTATGTCTTTTGTTTCCACAATCACTAGTTCGTGGTCATCCCGGAAATTTCGCGTAGGCATAACAAAATTTCATGTTGTCGACGTCAGTCCTCAATGTGGCCGTGATGGCAAGAATGGATCAAAAATACCGGTAATGAAATTGATCTGATCTGATGCTAATGATAGATTGCATTATCGAATCGCACTGCCTACCTGAAAGAAGCAAAATCTGGGCCTTGTAAAACTGGTCGTCAACGTCCATCCCATCTGCATCTCCACGATCAACACCTTCACCATCGCTTGATTTCTGGACCCATTTGGTCCAATATAGTTTGCTCAAATTATTTGTCGCCTGACACCAATAATTGATTGCTTATGTCTTTCGTTTCCATAATCGCCAGTTCGTGGTCATCCCGAAATTTTACGTAGGCATAACGAAACTTCATGTTGTCGACGTCGGTCCTCTATGTGGCCGTGATGGCAAGAATGGATCAAAAATACCGGTAATGAAATTGTGCGGAAAGTGAACGAGACAGAATAGAAGATTGACAATTAAGGCAATAAAGAGAAGCTCGGTGGTAGACAGTCGATCAAGTATGCCTGTTCATTTAATCAATGTGTAAGCCAAAACGAATGAGCTTGCTTAAAATGTTGCTCTGTTAGCTGATCTTTTACTTCGTTGTGCAGGAGAATATCCTGAATTTGAGTGACAGGGTATCTCATGCATACACAGTCCATTCTGAGGTGGTAAATAGGTCGGAACAAGACTCTGACTTCTCCTCAATTCTCCACTATTCTTGTCTATCCACTCACGGAAATCTATAGCTTCATACATTCATTTCTTCCTCAAATTTTGTCTTGCATCCATAACATCGGCATATGAGACCCACCTTCCTAGCCACAAAAAATGGCTGGGCGGTACAAGGTGTTCTGATTACTTTTGTTACTCCACAACCGCTTGTATTATCAACACCCCTGCCTTTAGTTGCCTGTTTTCTCCCGCTGTTTGCACACTGCCTCTGCAAGGCCTTGTTTACAAGAAACAAGAAATTCTGCAAGAAGGCCTTTTGTTTCAGCTACTGCTCACTCGTTCTTACAAATTTTTAAAGGCAATAATAGATACCGTGACCACAACAAGTCTTACCACCATTAACCACGCCGCCTAAGTACGTTTGACAGTTTTTTATTGTTTGTTTTGGTACTTTGTTTTGTTTTGTTTTTTGGATTAGAAGCAAACGCAACACAATTTGATAAATGATTCAGCAAATTACATGGGACATTTAGATCCCATGACTGACATAAATTTGCATAAATTGACATAATTAATTCAGAATTCTGTGTAGACGTTTAATAGCTCCTTCAATGCCCTATCAGATAAAACAAATAGAATGAAAATCCACTGTAAAATGTCTTGAAAAGTAGCATTTTCATATTTTTGGAGAAATTTTCATAAGGCCTAATGAATTTTAGAATTATGTAAAATTTGGTAGCTCCCAACAAGCCCTATCAGATAAAACAATCGATTAGAAGTAGCATTTGTGTGTGTGTGTGTGTGTGTGTGTGTTTGAAGAAATTGCCACACACGTGTCTGCGTACGGAGCCTGTTTCATATAGTCCCCTCACGAACTATGACGGGACAAAAAGTCTGGCCTCTAAGACTAGCTTACGTGTACATTGGAGACCAGCATCCCCAAATGGGTGCAGTAATCGAACATACTCCGCCCAAAGCGTAGTCCCAATACGGGACTCATTGTTTTTTTCTCACTCTCACATACGCCCTCATTGGTGGTAGCGCGAAGTCTTCTCGATTGCGACACGCATCGCGCGAGTCCACAAACTGCTGCCCCCCGATGTGTTTTCATTTTCCATTAGCACCCCAAGGTTGACCTGGCATTTTAAAAAAAGAGCAAAGAGATTCCAAGAAAATACATGTCAATTTAGTTTTATTTTCACGCTAAATTATCAAAGAAAGTGAGGCTCTAATGTAGCATGTGTAGATCGCTGAAAAAAATAGATGGAAATTTACTCTGATATGAATCTTAAACAAATCGTTTTAATTCCAGATATTCATGATAAAAGTGAAAAAAGATTTAAACACTGTTTACTATAGTATGATTTTCATGATTATTATAAATTCAAACTCTACTCTTTAAATAATTTAATCAAACATTTTTTGTGCAACTCCAGATATTCATGGCTTCCATGTTAAATGTTAACAAAATAATAATTATAAAAGCAATTTGACATTATAAAAGGCCAGGGTATGCAACTTATTTCCTGATATATAATTCATACAGTCAGGTCTACATTTCATTAATTCCATCTGTCACCACTTAACAAATAAAGACAAGTTTTTACCACTTTTGATATTTCCTTCATCTCAGTCATGTGGTCATGAACTATAACTACCATATGTAGTGGCAGCAGATCCATCATGGACTTCAGAGATGGTATGTGCTCTGCAGTCATTCTTGCTGATAAAACCATCCAGTCATGTTTCAACTGTGCATTGTCTTGCATGTTTGGTAACAAGTCTTTGTTATCGAATGATTCCAAAGTGGCAGCTGGATGTGTATTGGGAAGATGCCATGCAGAAACTCGGTGCTGCACTGCCATCAGCTGAACCATGTGATAGTCTTTCCCATAGTTCTCTCTTGTAGGGTGTCTTGCTCTAACCACCATGTCAACATTATCCATCACAAGTTGGTAACAGCTTGTTCGGGTAGCATTCAACTCATCTATCTTTTCTGTGTCACACATTGTTTTGAAGACTCTATATTTTTTCACTGTCTTCATGAACCTCCAGAGTCCTCTGCTTACGGGGTACATCATAGTCTTTGCCGCATTCTGTTTGAATTCTAAGTGTTGTATCTTACGACGAACTATTAATTCCTTTGGCATTTAATCTGAAAGTAGATTTTTTGCAGCACTTTCCTTCAAAGTCAGGGCATTCAGAGCTTGATGAGCATTCATGTTCTGGTTTCTACAATTCAGCAGTACACTTGCAGCAATTACCACTCTTGGCTGCAGGCTTTCTTTGGTTTTTCTGATGTTTCTCTCCACACGTAATGCTACAGCAGCAGTCTCTAAAGCTGCATAAAATGTGGGTGCAGTTTCTTTTAATTCCTGCTCCCGCTCATTGTAAATCAAATGAAAGCATATATCATCCACAGATGAGCCCCTAAATGCAGATTTTGTTGTTGCCCTACGCATCTCAGTCACCTCATTTTGAATTCTTTACAGATATTGCATTGTCCACTTCCTTTTGTGCAACATCCATGGCAACCACCTATTTTATTGCTGACATTTCATCCTCGTGTGCTTTTAGCGAACAAGAACTATGGGGCTTGCAGAGCTGCTTTTCGAAGGTCTGATTATTTTCTGCTCTAACATCTCCTGCAGCGTTTTCGTCAACCAGGGGATCACAGTTGGGTGTAATATGCGTTACGGCAGGCTAATCAAAGCTCCGTCCTCTATCAGTATTTGGTGGGGAGTGATACCACATCTGCCAACATCAAAATGCATGTCCCCTTATAGATAAACTGTCTCATGCTTCTCTAGCAGCTGTCTTACTTTATATTCCTCCAATTGAGGAAATCCATCTAATTGTATACCTGGTGGCAGGGGCAAACTTCCCATCACTGGCTTGGCCTCTTGTTCCTCGTGAGGCAGCAACCTCTTTACTACAACTGTACCTCATGTTCCTCTTGGCAACTTTCACATAAGGACTCAATGATATTGTCCTCCTCTAAATCAAGCACTACCTCAGATTTTTCCTCCTGGGTGAAGCTTCAGCTACAGTCATCCCTGGTGTGATCTGCACCTCCTTCGTTGTATCATTGACTAACAGCTCATCCAACGATTCACCTGCTTTGAGTTGGTGCAACCCCTCGTACACTGTTATGTTTGCCTTCTGAGTTGCTGAAGTAGTGTACAACAAAATCACTACTGGAGGGTAGAGCAGAATCATCAGCACTCCATTCACAGACAATCCGTCTCACTGAGAAAGGCGGGTGTTATGTAAGCGTTAATACTTAGGTACAGATAAGAGAATAGTTGGACAACTTAATGACACATGTGCACGCCAAGAAGTACCTTTCCGAAGCTACTGTCTTTTTTCGCAATGCGCAGCATAAAAGAAGTGTCAGTGCGTGGCACGTGATCTGTTCTTCATATTGTAACAGCAGGAGAACCTCATCATGCATTGGTTGAATTTTGATGGGGCCAACTTTAATACTGGCTTCCTCCAGTTCTCCATCTTTATTTGGCTCAGCAGTTGTGAAATCTCCGAGGATGGACACGTCCGTAAGATGTTTCAGAATATTACACCTGAGTAGAAGTGGGCAACTAGAATGCTGCGTAGAACATGCTTAGTTAATTGCTTGGTCCACCACCACCAAGAAGCTACCCTAAAGCTGTCTCTCCCAAACCAAAATGGGTCTCTCTTCACAGCCTGCTATTGGTATTTAGATACATTTGACAACGCCCACAACATTAAGAAAGAGGCCAGTGGTGTCCTTCAGCTCTTTAAGTTTGCACTTTCAGCTTTTGATGATACAGGTATGATGAGGCAGGAATGATAGATGCTTCAGCTCCCGTGTCTACCATGCAACCGACTTCCATCCCCCCAATCAGTGCAGTACAAGGAAGGGCTCTTTGCCACGAGACGTTCAGCTCATTTCCTCGTAGATGCTATTTTCTCCGTCACCACACCTCCTGGGTTGGCTTCGGGACGAGTTGATGGTGTTGGTGTTCCAGAGGTGGCTCCCGTATCTTTCTTTGGACCTGTTTTGTTTGCATGCCTGCAGTACACTTTAGTGGCAAATCATTTCCTTTGTACACGTCAGCCTTATGTGTCCCTTCTTCAGACAAGTGCAGCAGGTAAGCTCTGGTCCATCTGTCCCAGCAGATGGTCTTGCACTGGAAGACTGAGCTTGGATCAAATCCTGATTACTTTTTGTCAGTTGGGCAACATCTTTCTTTAGATCTAACCCCTAGTTCCCTCTGGCAGTCCAGACCGTTCCTTTCCTGCTGCTGAGTAGGACCCATGTCAACTCGCTTTGAAAAGACTTCTTGTACACGAGGTCTGCAAACTGGTTCTTGATCTTCGAAGAAGTTCAAGACCTCCTTTCTCATTTCCAAGAAAGCTTTGTTCTTGAAGCTCATTTCGATGCTCCTCAATTCTCGTTGAACCCACTGTTGTCGGGCTCCTCGAACAAATCTCTCCTTCAGGGACTTATTCTTGACTGCGTCCTCTCTCGTCGATAACCAAAGGTTGCAATGCCCCATTAACTCCTCAGAAACTTGTTACTTCACAGCCCTTTCTCTCCCTCTTTGTGCTCAACATATATCATTCCAGCTTACACTAAGTGATCCCTCTCTCAGTCCACAACTTTTATACTCTGTATGTTGTAAGTCATATTCAATGAAACATTCACTTAAAATTATTGTTTCTTCAAAGATTTCAACAATTTACCAATTCTCACGGCACTACGTTTTACCCCCTCCCTGGTTTTACAGGGCGATGTAACATCATGTAGTTAGTCCTCCTCCATAGAGCAAGCAGAATCTGCCACATCATCAGGGGTGTGCCTACTCCTGACCTGCCACATCATCAGGAGTATGCACACTATTGACTTAACCCTTCCAGCTGGTCCCTATCAGTGCGACCTCCCTGCACTTCCCAGACATTGCTCAGACCTTTTTCTATGTTTATCTAAAGCATATCGTCAGTGATATCCACCGTAGAGCCCGGTCCATGTCTATGTATTCCACTCCCATTGTAAGGTGAATATCGAGAAATGGCCAAACTGAGGTCCCATATTGTTCAACTGATTAGAACAAAGACACAAACATTAAATTCTGTCCCCTGATATCAAGGAAAGTTCATTGACCTTTTAAACTTTGGCCTCCTCGGATTTACTCATATTCGAACGCGACCTGCACTTTTAGGTTGTGTACTTGTGGTGTGAGTTTGATAGTCCTTACAACTCAAACCAGTGGAAAGTTATTGAGAGTACACCACATTGTGGAAGATGCCGTCACCAATGAAGACGACGGAAAAGGACGCCTACGCAGGCGAGACATAATGACTTTGGAAAATGATAATGAAATAACGTAACATCGAATTGAATTTTATCACAATGTAACTATTAAAATAATCATAATCATGGCTTCAAAACATGGATATATACTTGAAATGACATACACTACATTATTAAAATTGTGTGAGCATAACAAAACACACATGATAAAGATGCAAGGAGAGTGATGTAGACATAAAAATATCCACTTTAATTCTGAATCGACGTATTTTGTATATCAAGATAAAAATGCACCAATTATCACATTTATGTGATCCTTTTAGCCTGCATATAAACACAAAACTAAGTTTCCATATCTTACGATACCTCTCTTGAGTGCACATTTAAAGAGTTACATAAATATTGAGGGTGGTACTATAACATGTTGTGCAATAACGAAATTGAATGATGTACACTTTTGTTTCCAATGTGTTGATTGTATTAAAAATAAGGTAATACTTAAGGTACAATTTTAAAAAGCTGTTATATAATGTGTAGAACCTGTTCACATTTGAGATGATAAATGGTGAAGCACGTCTTGGTGCCCTGTATAAAAATATACATGTACATGTAGTTTGATTGGATTAAAAATCCATTAGAATACATACGACACACGTCTCTTCTCGTCTGTTTTCTTGTCTTGTCTGTGGCCATTGCTCCTGCTACAATGTTATAACTACATGTACAATGTTACTGTAGTACAATGTATATACATGCACTATATATATATAATATATATATATACATATATATTATATTATATATATATAATATGTTTATTTATATATACTTTATGTACATATGTATATTATATATATATATACATATATATTCATGTTATATATATATATATACTACGATTATTTCCTTGATTTTCGACGTAGTGACCACGTGAATGAAAGAGCGACCAGCAAGCCTCCCAGAATGTCGATGACACCTAGCACACTGAAGGACACGTCGTGTGACTGAGTTGCATCGAATACAGACCCTGTAAAGGGGGAAGGGGATAAGAGCAATATTTTGCAGTACTGTAATAATGTTGAAACTCCGAGGAACTTAAAAAGAGGCAGGGAAAGACCGATTTTGTTGCCTTATCTTTTCAGTTGCATTCAACAAATCACTGACCCCAAGAATATAGAAATAATAATGATAATGATAATAATAACAAATAATAATGATAACAATAATAATGATAATAATAATGATAACAAATAATAATAATGATAATGATAATAATAATAATAATAATACGTGAAATTGGGTCTTGGTTACTTGTCATGGTGATAACAGAAACGTGGAGAGATACCAGGGTACCCTTTGCAGAGTAAGTAATGCCCTCGCAGATCGCTTGTCATGTACTATAACCCTAATATTTTTCAGATGTCAATGCAGTCAGGTACGCAATAAAGTACAATATTCTTTTAACAATCAGGGTGATTATGATAATGATAATCATAATAATATTATCAAGCATATTGAATCTGCTTAGAATTTTTTCCATCTGCATAAAGAGATATCTTGAACATTCTGTACACCACATTCATTAGAATGTCTGTTGTTATTTCTTTTTTTTTATTGCTTTGTTTTGTTTTTGTTTTGTTTTTGTTTGTTTGTTTGTTTACTTTTCATTGATAGGTTCAACCGTGATCAACGAGTCTCTATGCAGGATTTAGGATTACCTGCATGTTTGTACTTGTCGGTTCTAGTCGAGCAGTAATTTGATTTACGTTGCTTTCATCTTTCATGTTTCATACACTTCAACAACTGATTTTAAACAACGTACGTAGCAGTTATGATAATGCCTGGACACTGCCCACGTGGCACAGGGTTACCAATGTCGACATTATTTGTAAAGCAAATTCTAGAATGATTCTAAAGTCCAGTGGACGCAGTTGGCAGGTACATGTACTTGTCAGCTGTTTGACAGCTTTTCCAGAAGTGATAAATATATATATATATAAAATAAAACAATGAAATTAAGAATAAAGACAAGAAAAGGAGTACACAATGAATGAAATTACGTGCTCATGGACAGTATGATGTTTGATAGTTATGAAATAATTATGCTTTTTCGTATTGGCCAACGATAATAGAAGAGTGGAATTTACAACATAGGCCCATGTAGAAATTATTTAAACCTCTAATTTTGATGTATTTTTTCCTATTTTTTTCATTTTTTGAATGCAGATGGCACTGCCGATAGTTTTGATTCTCCTTATACAAAGCATGCACTGTAATTGCACAAAATAAATTCCGGCTTTATGTATTATGACATGCATGTACAACATGTCGTTGAATGACCTACATACACTCACCTAGAATGGCTCCGCCGATTGGTGAGCCAATGTCCACAGTGAAATATATCAACGCTGCTGCGGCCTTGTAATGATCAATCCCCACAGCTTCTTTCAGAAGGATGAGTACAGAGGAGAGCTTACCTCCAAGGGTCAATCCGTTGACGAAGGCCAAGATTGTTAGGAGCCAAAACGACTCAGCCAAGAGATTGGCAAAGAAGGCACCAGCAGAAAGCAGGCAGAAGATCAAGTTAAGTTGTTCAATATGCATCCATCGCCGAGATGCGAGCAATCCAAACCCCACCCTCCCCAAAGCGTCCCCGATACCACCAGCAAGAGATACATAGACCGACTTTTCTCCCAGGCCCTTTGCCTGAACGTTTGGTATGGCGAACTGGATGAGGCCGTTATAGGTCATTCCGAAGAAGACTGAATAGATGCACAAGACAATAAGAAGGGGGTGCTTTCGGAATAGCTGCAGCTCAAATGTCTTGACAATAAAGGTGAAGACACGACAGAGGACAAATGTAGATGATTTGTCTTCATCTTGTTCGCTGTGTGAAGAGGTTCTCAAGTTGACGTCTTCTGTGCATTTACATTCTGATGGATCGTCAAGGCCTGGCCCGCACACTTCCTCTCTCATGCTTATACTATCGTCAGGAGTTTCCGACAAGTTACAGATATCAAAGACGTTTTGCTGCTTCTCACTCTGATCAGCATCAACCAGAGAGGGTTGGTTCTCCCTTATTATTTCTGCATTAGTCGCATTATTTTCTACTTGTTCGTCATCTTCGAACCCAATATTTGTGTGCTCCCTGTTGTCCTCCATTGTGTCGAAAGTTTCGTCATCCGTTGGCGTTGCAGTCTGACTCGAGGTGACATTTGATCCAGCTTCTGTATTTGGTTCGAAATCATTCGAATCCAGTTTCACTTCTGTTAAACTTTCCTCGGCCGCCTGGTTCGCGGGTCGAAGCAGGGCGCCGACCACGACCGAGTGCACGGTGAGCGCCCCGAGGAGGAGGACAGCTCCTCGCCAACCGAAGCTCTCGAAGAACACCTCGAAAAGGATGGGAAGAACCATCAAACCAACAGCTCCTCCGCATAGACTGATACCGGAAGCAAATTCGAACAGGTCAGGAAAGTAGTGGGCGGGGCTGGAGTTGGAAATCAGGATGACGTTACTGAAGCCAAGTCCTGCAAATTTTAAAGGAAATTCACACAGTTCCAAATAAAGATAGCAAAACAAGGAAAGTATTAATCTTTCGGGTATGATTTCAGTGTATTTCTGTTATCATTGTTATTAATTTTATACATTCATTACTAATTTTTGGACTTATTCATTGGTCAATATTGCCTTTTGGTTTTGGTCATGATGAGCCCATTTCAAGTAAAAAGGAGGAGACTATGAAGATGAAATGAGTTTGAGTTAACTTGCACTGTGTTTTTTGTGTAACTGAAATTGACAATGAAACAACTGAAAAAATGATATGGCAAATTTTAAGTTTTGAGGATAAGTTGAATTTAGATTTAAAGAAAGCATACTGAATTACAAAAACAGCTCATCAAACGAACAAACAAGCAAAAACGGAAGTGGAAGCGACTGTACAGGTGACTAGTGAAGAGTATAATTTCTTCATTAAAGAAATCCTGTTCGATGATTGGTCTAAAGGGATGATTGGAATCAGGAAAGGATATGACAAGCGCGTAAATATGTTTGTGTTCTGTTATATTCAATCTTTTCTCAGACATGACAACTACAATTTCGGATTGTAATTGATTATTCATGACCCTATATATCGCCTCATTCTTACATACTCAAACTACTTTAACTATTTTCAGGTTCGCTGCTACTGACGTATTCTACCTGGCTTTCTGGCCTTCCAGAATACAAAATGAAATGTAGAATCACAAGTCTACATTATGTCAGTTTACAGTATCGTCCCGTGAACATGAATAAATTTTCCTTTCAGGAAATTGGAAACTTCAGCTTAGTAAGTTTGTCGATCATTCAACTCACCGAACATGAAGATGGAAGCGCCAAATTGGGGTCCCGTGCGAGCGAAAGAAGAAAAGATTAACCCCAACGACGCCAAAACCCCGCCCGTCATGGCCAGCTGTCTCGTGCTAAATCTCTTCAGTAGTGGTGTGTTGAATGGGGCTGTGATAGCAGAGTGTGTAATACACGAGAGTAGTGTACACTTTATCAAAGTTTAAACTCTGACGACTTGTTCAAAGTCGTTCTGGCGCCTTTCCAATGAAGGCAAGGAATCGTGAGAAGGTGACTTCACAAAACTCACGAGAGGTGACTTGGTGAGAACAAGTAGTAAAAAGTTCCGTCAACTTTTAATTGTTACAGTTCAGTTACAGTTTGCCTACCTATCCATTTAAACTAATGCTATTAAAAAAAAAATGAGCTGTACTGAATTCGCTTGCATATGCAAATGTCACATTGTTATTTTTTGGAAATAAAATGACATGAAACGAAAGTTGCATTCACGCCTACTCATCTGAAAGAAGACACATCTGGACGAATCTGCTTCTTCTTGTTACGTCCAATTTCTAACAGAAATACACATTGTCTTCGATATAATGAGGTATTACTGATACATTATAATTAGATATACATGTACATCGTCATACATTTTTAATGTGCATGTATGAGACATTATGATGAAACCGCTTAACTTTGAGAACTTTCACTAAATCCTTCTTACCTAGCCAGTACACGGCCCCATGAGACAAGCTGATCATTGTGGCGACAAAAGTAGTGGAAGAATTAAGCTGAAAGGTGAGGTCATTCAAGATTAGACCCATCGATCGGATGACTCCGTTCTCAAGGAAAGAGTTGAGGGAGACTCCAGCAAGGATCAACCAGCGCTTCAGACCCTGACCGTGGACCTTGTCAGCTCGTTTCCCATGAGCCTTCTGCGAGTTGAACTCCCTTGAATGGTTGGCACCTCGCGATGACGACTTCTTCGAGCTCTCTGCTGATATCGATGAAAAGCGAAACATTTTTATTAAATCGTTAACATTCCGAAAGACAACAATACACTATATGATTTACCATTAATATGCCTACACGGGTCTCCCTCACAAAAGTAAATAAAGTAAATATATATGTTATCTCTGTCTTGTAACTTTTACGGTTGATGCTCTATCACTTTGAAGATTTTTTTTTTTTATATTCCAAACACACAACTTGTAAAACTGGTTTCTGTAGACCATGTAGTTTCTGTAGGTCCATTCTTTCTCCGGAAATGAAACAGTGGTCGTTTCTCCGAATATTAAACAGATTTTGTCATGTCCAAATAAAATAGGGTTTGTAAAATCGAAAAAAAAAATGAATCTTTAAAAATCGTTCATCAGAAAATAAATGGAAGCCCTTTAATTCAAAATTTGAATGAGGTTCTTTGGTAACGATACATAATAGTTGAGATTTTACACGTGATTGTATAGTATGTTATATTCTTTTATTTTATTCATCCCCGTTTGCTATACGTAATGCGCCGTGGGTATAGATGGGGTATTATTCTCCCTCCCCCCCCCCCCCCCTGTATTTGTCGTTCTAGTCCTCGCTAAGGTGAGCATGTAGCTACCAGACGCCACCGTTGTCACGGCGTCTGGCAGTCTGGTCAGCCTAGACTACACGATATTTTCGTCGCGTCCCATTACGGACCGCCTTCAAGTTCTGCTACGGCCTGCTACGTGCCGTCGGTTTTGTTGTGTTCACCCTGTTTTATTACGCCTTCAAAGTTTCTCATTAGCACCGGGACTGCCGTGGCAAATTTTTGACAGTTTAAAAACCTGACACGGCATCCACGGCAATCACGGCCTGTCACACATGCCTTTTCCTTCCCATGCAGCGCGTTGTCTCATGTAAACCCCGTTTTGTCCACAATGGCCTGAAACGTGACTGCTGTGGCCGCCGGGAACAACACTTTAACTCAAGCTCACCAATGCAAAGCAAAAGTATGATGATACATTATTAGGAATATTTTGCAATCCACTGTGAATTTCCCTCTGCTATACTTCGAGAATGAGAATCTTTAAGGCTCTTTCAGTCTTTTGGGAAATTTTAGTTAAGGTGGAAGATGAGTCTGTTGCAACAATGCACCTATTAATACGACATTTTCTTTTCTCTGCTTAATGTCTGAATGCATTCCTTCAAAGTGAAATAAGATCTGCTACTCGGAGACAAAGAAAGAAAGTTGTGATCGTGACGCTAAGGTTGACAACTTGTTGTACATTATCAGACTTTGGCAATTTAGGGCTTGAAGCTGTCCTCAAGGAAGCAAGCAAGCAAGCAAGTAAACAAACAAACAAACCACCCTCACACTCTCAATTCTTACGACCGCATTGAAGAAATCATTCTGTGATCAGTTGCAATTTACGCTGCTATAATGCCTGCCCTGAAATGGGGGAAAATCCTAACTTAATTCAGTGTTTCTGTGGAGATTGGTTGTTATGAACTGTACTATTGTGATATATACCATATATAAACTTTCTTTTCAGCCTGACCACTGAAACTAAAGCCTGATTACTGGATTATTTTCCACCCACTGACTTTGGTTTGCATGTACACATCTACCAGAATCACAATTCATGCAAGTTCATTTCATCGCAAAGTTCTTCATATTTTACAAACAAGGCCATTGATAAATCGTGTTATGATCACAATCAGTTTATCCGAAATATTGATACGACATATCAATTTGATGAAACATTTGATAATCAGGAAATCCATGATTAACGAATGGGCACAAATTTGAATCCAATTTTATTTTGACATACGAGGCGATAATTTATGTGCAATAATCATACCTGAATCCATGTTAACCTGTTAACAGCTGGTTAAAGTGAGTTAAAAATACTCGCCGTCGACTAGAAATTGACGTATACAGTAGACCTGCGGTGAATGGCTTGAGTACGTTCGCAATAGTCAAAATTCTGGGAGATGTCTGAATACATCTGGAAACATCAAGGCGTATATATTTTTCACGTGGAAACCAATCCTTTTCACTTATTGTTGACGTATATGCCATTTGAACTATACTCTTTTATAGTCATTTTCCCGGACTCATCCAAATTAACACGGGTAAATCTTGCTTCCATCAGCGGTGCGCATCGATTACTGTTGTATATTCAGCGAGCGGTTACGCATGAGAGAAAAAAGGTTGTTGCACTGATGTCTGGAATGATTATTGTAGCATAGGTACCTCGGAAATGGTGATTCAAGTGTGCATTTTTGAAAGGGATCGCGTCCTAGTTAATCCTTTGTGCTACATCATTCAAAGAACTGGCAAGCATTATCTGGCAGAGTACGATTGTTTTTCACTATAGAATTCAGCTCCCGAGTAGAATGTGGAATTCGTGTGTGCAATTTGAATCGTGACTCTTGTTTGTGTGTACAGTACTACACAATCCCATGTCCCACAAAATCGTAATTTAACTGATCCCCCCCCCCCCATAGAATCATACAATTTTTTCATTGACGAATTTTCTCTCATGAGCATATCCAATCTGGGGATATGCCATGTACAAAGTGTGGTTCTGTGTATAGGCCCTTGCCAAACGAGCTATGTTATACCAAGGAGGTTCAAGAGATGAGTTTCTGCTGACTATAATTATTCAATCAGCTGTCAGTTTTCTATGGATGGACAAAAGAATTCCACAGGTGCATTTGTGCCTTTGATGTTCCATGCTTGAAGCCGCCATCTTTCTAAGCAATCTGAAGATTCATTTTAAACGCTATCATAATATCGGGTATATGCTGCTCGTTTATGTATCAAATGCAATGAAATTTCACCTAATGATAAAGCATATAAAACAAAAGTCAATTCCGTTCGAAAATACATGTATGTGCAAAAGTGTAAATCTGAGCTGTATTTTGTGAAAGTATTTGAAATTTTACCCACATGGAAAGCCGGTTTTATCACTTTTCTCCTTATTTCCGCCAAATGAAACTAACAATATGGTATCATCTTCAAGTATAGTTATTTATAAATTAATATGTCAGATTAGCGTACAGACACGTACAGTCGAGTAATTTTGATATCTATTTCAGCAATATTTGAGTAATTTCTATTCGCGCACCCCCGTGCCTTTATCATTGTCTACCGCCCATCGTTTATAGGGATAGCGAAAAGTAATTACCATCACAAAGACATTATATTCCTTGGAAAGTAGCTTGTGATTATACAATGAGACACGAGTCAATTGTCTTCGCATCTGAGCGGCATATCCAGTTTGACACATACTTCAAATATTTTTGAGTGGCGGCTTCGAGCATGGGATCAAAGCGAATAAGACTGTTGTGACTCCATTTCTCGAACCTCCTTGGTTATACCAGGGAGGTGCTAGAGAAGGAGAGACAACTACTGCTCTCCTTTGAAGTCATGCGCGGCACCGCCGAGAAGTTATGCGTTCAACTACAGGTGTTACCCATGTGCTTTGACAAAAGAGAGCATCAATAATCGGGACTAGTGCTGTCACATCTAGAAATACTTGCCCCTACTGCAATTCGCTCTCTCTTTCAATGTCATGGCAACAATGAATTTGTGTACCTTGAATTGGAGCAGCGAATCAAAATGCAGTGTAAAACTAACGATTTTAACAGCAAATAGTTTAAAAGCACGCTGGAACACGCTTTAGCGGAGTACTTTATTTTAGAGATCAAAATATCCCAGATTAAATTATAGAAAACTAACATGCGGAAATGTGCGCATTATTGAAAAATATTAGGTTTTTAAGAGGGCCTAATTTTCATTTCATTTCGATTTGCGCATTACGAAGAAACTAGAAATACATGTTTATAATATTGAATTCTTTCCTAAACTATGGATAGGGTGCATCGACAAATTGATTTTCCAGTGAATTTTGGTAATTGTTTGTCAAATCTATATTCTATTATTCGTTAATTTTAGGGGGAGATTTCAATGTAGTAATGAATAAAGATTTGGATTATATGGATGTAAGTACTAATTTGAGAATTGGTGTTAGGAAAGAATAAGAAGGGTTTAAAAATAAATTTGATTAACATATGGCGGAAACGGAACCAAGCGTTAAAGAGATTTCAGGCAAATTGCTCCGCTGGTTCAAAGTCGCTTATAGACTACTGGTTTATATCAAAGGAATGGGAAAGTTCAGTACGAACATGTGAGATTATATCATCAGTATAGCACCCTGATCATTCTGGGAACCTTCTACAACTGAAACCTATTCGACATAATGAAAGATATGGGAAGTTATATTGGAAATTTAATAATAGTTTGTGTTTTGCTAAGGAATGATTTGTACAGGGAATGAATGAAGAAATAAGAAGTATTGAATCACAGTGGTTGACGGAATTTGATACTAAATCTTCTTTGTGGGATTTTTTTAAAGATGAAAATAAATTTTCGCAATGAAATTTTCGAAGAAAAAATCAAAGGAGAGAAGATTAAATATACAGCAACTTGAATATGAAATAGTTAATTGGAGAAAGATCTTTTGTCGTCTCCTGATAATGGTGAAATTTTAAAGGATATATAGAGAGTGAAAAAAAAGTGAATTGAAGAGATTGTATAAAGTGTATACGGATGGATCGAAAGTTAGGTCAAGAGTGGTTTGGTATAAAGAGGGTGAACAGAATGAAGAGTATTTCAAGCAGGGTTGCTTAAGTCAAATAAAGAGAAAACAGTTATACGGGAAATGTATGATGATAAGGGAGAAATGATGAAAGAGAAAATGTGATAATGCGATTGTTTCGAGATTTTTATGGAAATTTGTACTCAAAAAATGGATTAGTGTATGATAATTTTAGAAAAAGTGTATTTTGTAAGGATATTCACAAATTAAGTGATGAAAGTAAGAGTCTTTGTGAAGGAAAAATTACTAAAGAAGAATGTTGGGAGTCGTTAATAAGTATGAAATAGATAAATCACCTGGAAAAATGGTTTTACCTTTGAATAGGAAGATAGGATAAAGATAAGAAATTCATTGGTGAAAGTTTTTAATGAAGATGTTCATTTTGGTGTTATGGGAAGGGACCCTAAAATAAAAATTATAATAAAATAACTATCATTTAGAAATATATCATTTTTAGGGGGAAATTGCTACTTTGGGGGAAATTTATAAGAGAATATTCAGATTTCGGGATGAAGAAAAAAATTGCTTTAAAAAGATATAAGTTGCGATTACATTTGCGAAAATGGGAGAATGTTTCTGAAACAAGGGCCTAAGCATTTTTTTCCCTTTAGTATTTACCATTGGTGAAGGCAATATTATGTGTTACTGGCCGCGCGCGCGGAGGGGTAAGCTGTTGCTTCTGCTGGCATAAAGGTTATATTAATTTTGTCAACAGCTTTGAGTCTGATGAGTTTGTTTGATGGATTTGTACACTTGTATTTGAATACGGAGCGGGTGCTTGCGTGCGGGCGTATGCTGCTTTTATGCATACTGTCCATTATGTTTTATATAACATTTGGAAGTTGCTTCATCAGGAAGGAAGATGATATCGGTTCGGGTTTGTGTGTGTGTGTGTGTGTGTGTGTGTGTGTGTGTGTGTGTGTGTGTCAGTGTGTGTGTATGTGTGTATGTGGGTTAGTGGTTGTGGGTGTGGGTGTGCTTTTGGTTTTGATGAATCGGGGGGTTGGTGGGATTGGGATTTGATTTGAAGAAGAATGTTATAAATTGTACGAAAGATATTGATAGGATTTGATATTTAAGGCCGTGTCACACCATCCGGGCAAGTTACGCGGGCTTGTGGCGAGGAGGTAGTTTCCAGCACGTAGAAGATTTTAAGCGGGAGAACAAGAATGTTTGCAATTTTCATTCATGCCTTGTCATACCGTACGGGGGAACTTCTGCGGCTTGACTTGCGGGGAAACAAATTTACTCCCCGGCCCTTTCCGCAGTTGGTCCGCACCTGACAGTATCTAGCGCGTAGTTGCCCGGAGGTGTCATGCAAGTCCGATTTAACCGCAGCCAAGTTTTGAGCATGACCAAAACTTTTTCCGGGTGAGTCGCGGGAATGCCCGTAGAGGTCCACGCAGAACGCCAGTAGGAGACCCTTAGCGGCAGTACTTCCCAGGCAATTCCCACGCAGGTACTTCGCAGTCCCGTATGCAGCCAAGAGAATGAAATTCTGTGAGATTTCAGCCATTCCATTAGAGGAATTCCTTCACTGAGTTGTCAGCCCCCACGCGACTGGTACAAAGGTCACACAGTATACTCGCAAGTATAACGCGTCCAGCAAGTAAGAAACATGCGCTGACTCGCACAAATCCTTTTCCGCCCTCAGGAATGTCCGGTATGCTAGAAAATCCCGAAACGTAACAAGCCCGTGTAGCTTGCCCGGACAGGTGTGACAGGGCCTAAACACGGTTGCGGGTAAAAAAATATGCGTGCGCACCTCCGGGCGACTACTTTTGAGATACATGCTAGGTACTGTCATGTGCGGATCATCTACGGGGACCTCCGGGTAGTCAAAATTGATCTTTGCAAGTCGCACGCAAGGCTGGTGTGACACGGCCTTTAGGATAGATGTAGATTTGTTTTGGTTTGGAGGAGAAGGGATGGTAAGAGTTTTTTTTTTTATGAATGATTTTATTGTAGATTTGTATAATATATCTTTTATGCCTCCGCCACGAAGTGGTGCCGGAGGCATTATGTTTTCGGGTTGTCCGTCCGTCCTTCCGTCCGTCCGTCCGTAATGATTTTTGTGGACAGCGTAACTAAAAAACCTTTTGAGGTCTTGTAATGAAACTTAGCATGTATGTGTATTAGGGGATGAAGTTGTGCCTATCAACTTTTGGGTGCACATGCTCAAGGTTAAAGGTCAAAAGTTCAAGGTCAAATGCTTAGAATTTCACTATTTCCCCCATATCTATGCAATGCCAGAAGATATTTTCTTGAAACTTAGCGTATACATGTATTACCCAATTAAGATTCTCTTGTGAAAGTTTGGGGTCATTAGGTCAAAGGTCAAAGGTCAAAAGGTCAAGTAAAAATGTTAAGATTTCACTTTTTTCTCCGTATCTTGGAAATTGTTCAAGGTATCTTCATGGAACATAGTATATGTGCATGTACTGACTGGCAGTGGTTAAAATTTTACTATTTCTCTTTTGTATGCAATGCCAGCAGGATTTTTTTTTACGTGGTATATGCATGTATAACCCAATAGAGATTCTCTAGGATTTTTGTTGTTGTTGCCAAGAAGGTCAAATGTCAAAAGGTCAAAGATCAAGTGAAAGTGCTGAACTTACTTCTTTCTCCATATCTCGGAAGTGGCTCAAGTTATGTTGAAACTCAGTATATATTTATGTATGTTTTGCCTGACAGTGATTCTCTTATAAATCTTAGGGTCAAAGGCCGGATGAAAATGATAAGAATTTACTGTTCAATACAGAAATTGCACTTTTTTTCTCCATGCCTTGAAATTACTCAATGTATAAACTTATGAAAGGGTCAAAGTCAAGTTAAAGTTCTTAAATCCCCAAATACATGCTCTCCTATTCATCCAATTAAACATAGGTCAAGGAAGGTGAACATTCAACACATTTGTGACAAACATGTCATTTTGAATATTTTGCCAATTTTGTGAAAATGTAATCACACATTGTCCACATGAACTATAGACCTATTAGGAGAATCTGCATTATGGCGGAGGCATGCCAGTCGCCATAGCGACATTTCTAGTTGTTGTTGTTTTATGAATATGCTCTTGTAAGTGAGAATGAGTTACATGATTCAATATATTGACGGGATATAGGTTTGGTATATGTCAATACTTTCTCGTGAAGGAATTACCTGTTGGACTGATTCATAATCGAGTTATTTATGTTGAAGAGATATTATTTGCAGTATAAATTGAAAAATGAATTTGTCTGTGTTTTGAATTGCATTTGTACTGTTTTTGTTCATGTTACACCCAGAATGGGTTGATTAATGAATTATTTGAATGAAAGCAATAAATATCAAGGAAAAAAATGTAGATATGGGTTTGTCTGTTTGCTGCCACATAATTGGTGAGAACTTATCCTTGATCTAAAAGAGCAAGGTGAGGTTGACACTGGCTTCATCAACAACGCGTCAGTGCATCCCTTCATTTCCTGTGGTTCTGCTCTATAGTTATTTGCATAGTCAGATATTATCAGTCAGGCGCAACATCCAATACATTATGCAGTGTGGCAACGTTGAAAAAACAAAATTCCGAGCCCCGAGGCCAGAGTTTCTGAATGTTATTGTACACTTTTTTTTTCTTTTTTTTTTTTGGGGGGGGGGGATAAGATAAGAAAGTGATAAAAAAAGCGCAAATGCATTATTTACATGATAATCTAGTGTGATTTTCGAAGCGTGAATAAAAGAGGTATTTTAGAAGCTGAAGTTGGAAACCATTCCTTCAGTATGTAATTCAAGTATAGTGGATCCCATAGGGTATATATATATTCATTTATCTATTTATGTATTTATTTATTTATTCATTTATTTTTATCTTTATTTCGTTTTTTTGCAGACAGAAATTCAAAGCGTTAAAACGTCTAATTTGCATAAACTGGCGACCAGATCTTAGCTTCTTCTATTTTTTTTAACCCAAGGTATGCTCAACAGAAATGCCAAATAAAATGATATCACGTTATCGTTTGTAATCTGGGTTACAGACAACGTTTTAGCTAATTATTGGTTTACAACATTGTTTAAAATGTTGATTGTTGCCCAAATATACCAAAGATACGGGTAGTCGCGCTAGCAGCATAGTTGGTGAGAATTTATGATTGTTTGTTTGTTTGTTTGTTCATTTGTTTTCTTTTTCCCCCGGACAAAATGGCTAGATAGCCCATAGTCACCTGCATCAGTGCATGAGCTGGTCTTCCTTGGGCCCTAAATGCATCTACATACTACTAGTAACTTGCACGATGGGTTGAACCGAAGGTTGAACCACTTAAAATAGTAACATGCACCATGGACTTTTCGATGCATTAATGAAGCGGGATTTTTCACGTGGGTGGATTGTGATTCTCTCACACACGGGACCTCCATTCTATGTCCTATCCAATAGGGACTCCGTGGTTTGCCTCTACTACGCTATATTAGAGTCTAGACTACTAGACTGACGTGAATGAGCAACGTATTGGTTGTGCTCATTCAGTGGTTTCATGTCTGGTCTTTGGTTTGTTCAACAACTTTTCTGTGTCTATATTTACAGTAGTTCTTCCCGTGTTATATAAATAGTAGTTATTTTTCTTTTTTTATTTCAAACAATATTTCATTTCGATTGATTACAATAAATTGGACATTGAGTTATTGTTTGCTAGCCGAGTGACATCTCAAAATGTTACAAATAATTTCAATGGGACTGTCATTGAACCGAATGTGTAATTATTAGCATTACAAAAACAATACACAGTAATTGCATTCATATTACATGTATACTCATCCCCGCACTAATTATTGAATAATGGACTTAATCATTGACAATATGTCAACAAAACCTATCACATAACTCAAATATAATACCCTTTAACTGCATTCATATACTCACCACAGCAGTAATCATTATATTGAATAATAGAATAAATTATTGATAAAGGGCCAACTAAAAACCTATAAGTCTATACATTTAAACACACACACACACACACACACACACACACACATATATATATATATATATATATATCTACTGGCTTAATGCTCATAACCAATGTCTTTGTAGGCCTACATGATCCATGCCTATTAGAAAATTACCACTCCAACGTTCACCCGAATCCACCTCTTCAACATTTCCCACCTAGGCACACCCAGGGCATACCTCACTCAATATAAGCACAGATACAAGCGCATAACCCCCCCCCCCCACACACACACACACACACATACAGACACACACACAGACACAGACACACGCACACAGAAGCATTAAACACATAACCTGCTCACCAAACACAATAATCATTCATCGTCTGGCGTCCATGGTTCGTCGTGCGACGTGCGTCTGTCTTTCTTTTCGTCTGTTCTGTTTGTAACTGTGTGTGTATTATGTGTGTACTGTGTGACGATTGTAATAATATGCTCTGTATCTCAAATCTGTGTAGACCTGTCTTCATACCAGCCTTAGCTGACGAGGATGCTCCAACCCATGAACGGGAAATAAATACTGAAATGAATTGAATTTAAAGATCATGGACACAGCGTGTACATACTTCAGAAAAATACATACAACCACTTCCCCAAACACACACACACACACACACACACACACACACACACACACACACACACACACACTAACACACACTAACACACACACTAACACTAACACTCTCCCATAACATTTAAAACTACTGCACATTCACTTATTTTGACACACACATGCACCCGCACCAAATCATATCATTTTAAATCTTTTATAGTCACTTATTTTGACACAATACTGTAGGCCTGCACACCTGTACCCATGCACATCATAATTAGCACAATTTGACCCATTACAGCTCAATAGTTTTTTAATTGTCATGTATTTCATACGTTGATATCGATATCATTTCTTGTATTCCTATTAACATCTATACTACATACCTGTGTCTCTCACGTATGCATTTTACGTATGTACCGATAGGTTCTATGTATGCATGCAAACAAGAGAAATGGAAAATGAAATCGAATTAAATTGAATTGAATTGAAAGAGTATTCCAAATATTCTACTCGAATTGACAGAAACACATTATTCAATACACAACAACAACAACAATAATGAAAGTATCTTCCAAAATTTTACGAACCTGCCCAACTTCCATATCACAGACTGTCAATGAGAAAAGCCAATTTAAACCATTCTCTATGTTTAAACCACAAAGTTTGTCTCAGACCAGAAACCGAAATCGACAGCTGCATGGAAATCACATAAGACTAGAAAAAAAAAAAAGTGTAACTATATCCACTAGACACAGCTGATTTGTATATATTAGCTTCATACATTCATATCATGTGATAAAAAGACACTTCCATATGAATTTAACTTTCGGTATAGTAACAAGGTCAGGTTTACAAAACATAATCAAGGTAACGCATGGGAAAAGTTATGGGCAGGAAGTGATAGTTTTCACCCTATGCAAAATGCAATGAATATGAAGTTCACAAATATATTTCACGAATTTCATTGCATTCTCTGTCTCCCCCTCCCCCTCCCCCGTCTCCCAGGAAAAAAAAACTGTTCTCTACACTGCAAAAAGTCCGGTGTTAAATATGAAACACCGAGCTGGTGTTAAATTTTCGGTGCTCATTTATGATGTTAGATTAACACCTCCGGGTGTCATTTCAAAATACAAAATTCTTTTTTGAAGAGTTTCTTAGTAACTGCACTCCTTGTTGATTTTTAATTTCAACAAGACGATCAAGAATTTTCCGATAAAGTACTTGATTTTTAATTTTCCGATAAAGTACTTGATTTTTGAAAAAATGTGTAAACACATTTACACCACAGTAACACCAGTTGGTGTGGTCTCCTATTGGAGCTGGACAGGTGTCATACCATTGACATTAACACTGAGCAATATCAAATCAACACCATGCGGTGTAATTATTGAATTGACACCAGCAAAGTGTCAAAAATATCACCAGATAGTGTCAAATTAACACCACGAAGTGCCAAGTGAACATTTTCAACACCATCACAATGCATTTTCTACACCCGTGGGTGTGGTCCTCTATTAACACTTGATCGGTGTTACATTTAAAACCTATGGTGTTAAATCTAACACCGATGTTTTTACAGTGTAACATTTAATGAATAATAATCCTGCTTTCTATCAAAACCCCGTTGAATTCAAATAGAGCATAAATTCGATTTGTTATATCACCAAGATATATTTTTGATATAGTCGGCATGGTGGTAAACAAATTCTTAGTCAGAGCATGATTCGGTGTTCTTTACATATTGTTTTCCGTTACAAACATTTTAGCTTGACAGACTGCCTGATCCAGTCCAGTACTTCATTCATATGCATTATCATGGCTCCATAGTTATTAGTAGCAGGTCCACATTATATGTTCTTATTGCTATTATGTTATTAACTGTTATAAAAGGAAGGAGAGGTGTGATATAGACAGCAACCCCACAGAGATGCAAAAGATAGAAGGTGATAGATATTTTCGAAAGACGCGCGAATATAATTTTTCAGGAAAGATCTGAACTTGGTAACTGGAAGAAGGGTTAGATTATGGCTGAGCAGTCACTTGAATATTCGCAGTCTCCTAGCTAGCTATAGGCATACTTGTCTGTTGAAAACAGGTTTGGGCTAGTTGCTTTTAGAAACGTGTCACCCCCCCCCCCTTTTTTTTTTGGGGGGGGGGGGTGCTTGACATGTATAAGGAAGAGAAAGATACTGTTTCGATACAACTTAATTTACAACTAATTTAAAACAAATTTTACGTATCAAGTATGATGCTGGTTTTTTTTTTTTCTGTTATACTACCGTTTGAGTTGCATGAAACGTATTTCAGAAATCGAGGAATGGACAATGAACATACCTGAATATACGCGCATGATGAAGCAAAACACCTAACTTTATGTCTTCATTCTTAAATTGAACTTCTTGAAATTCTTTCTTGAAGTCTGCAGCAGCTTTATACAGACAAGGCATCAAATGCAGTGCTGGCATTCTGCCAACATGTTACCTATACAAACCATAGGTGTGCCAGAAATTTCAGTGGAAAAAGATAATGATTTCTAAACGACAAATGAAAAACTTGGTTTGTCGTGTTCTGCTCACGCGTAGTCATGTACCTCTTCATAGCAGACCACCAATGATACTGCCCTTTATTTCAGTTAACTGGTAGATTCAAGAAAGCATGGCTTTCACTTTCCGGCTCTAACCAGGGACGCAAACATGCTGTCCTCGTCATCCAACAGGTTGTTTGGGGTGTCGTACTCGATCACGTGACCGTCACTCAGGGTGAGGATATGGTCTCCATTCAAAATGGTGCCGACGCGATGCTGTCAGTACATGAAAGTGAAGATCAAACTGGTTAGTTATTTTCCGTTTGGATTGGGCGATGTCACACCAGTCCCAATGAATTTGTCTTATGCTGTCTTATGCTGTCTTATGCTGTCTTATGAATTATTATACGGGCCCATCAAACAACACCAACAACAACAACAATATGTATATATACATGTATATATATATATACTATATATATGTATATATATATATATATATATATATATATATATCATGTGAGTGTGTGTGTGTGTGTGTGTGTGTGTGTATCAATATCAATGTCTATATACACATATAAATCTTCACCTTGATCACTGTATCAATTTGATGAGGGGAATAATCTACCCCACAGATAATTATTAATTAATTGAATTGTCATTATAATTATCCCGGGGTTAAAAACTTCATTAATATGTCGCTGAATAATAATACGTTTCCATCACCATCGATAAGTTTGTCAGTCTGGTTCAAATCTGCTTGAATTTCTTGCCAGTGGCGGATCCGGAGGGGGTGCAACCGGCACACAACCCCCCCCCCTTTATTTTTCGTAAAAAGCAAAAGAAATAAAAAAGAAAAATGAAATTAAACCCGGAAGTGCCACCAGAAATATTAGTTGCGCCCCCCTTTATAGAATTCCTTGATCCGTACCCTCCTTGCCGTAAGGATTCGACGAAGTATATTGCAAAGTAGCAGATGAATGGCACCTTAGGGGGATTTAATATTTTCTTTACATATTGATTACAGAATGAAGTTACTATTTAAACTGTGTACCCACTTAATCATCCATGTGGAATGATAAGAGAGAGTTTTTGCGACTTACCGCTATCGTCAGGACGGTTCTATCTTCAAACACATCGGCTACGACGTCTTGCAGTATGCGATCCTAGCAGGAACAACGAAAAAAAAATGTGAAGCCCAGAACACTTTTTCTTTTCTATGTGATGACTTAGATATAGTGCATTAGTATTATTTATTGGTAATCTGTCGAGGGTAACGAGACGTATAGGAGAGTATCATTCACGAGGTAATTAAAAGTATACCACTGTATGTTTCTACGCTATATACTGGTGGACATCTAACAGAGACTTTGATGATTCATAACATTTGTACGGCGCCATATACAGTATGTGTTTGAAAAAAAAAAATAGCGGCATTCCTATACCAGAATTATGTCCACATCACCCCTTAGCATTTATGCTTGTATTTACAATTTGGCGGCATGAAAACTGAGAGATTGTCAGTGACACGAGTTTAAAAGATGCGTTGTCTTGATAATATCATCAGTTACAAACTAGCGTGCAAGAGGCAGTGACCAAGAAATTGGTTACTTAGTGGTGATGTGTGGAGAATGTGGAAAATTAAGAGTGTTATGCGCTTAGGCCATGTAGGACCCTATTACGGGGGAAAACAGAGTTATTTTCTTTCTGTCCTTTTTATGACAGTATTAGCTTGGGTATAAGTCAACTTACAGTTTCGTGATCGATGGAAGCCGTAGCCTCGTCCATGACTACGATCTGTGAGTTCCTCAGGAAAGCTCGGGCGAGGCAAAAGAGCTGCCTCTGACCCACGCTGAAGTTATCACCGCCTTCAGTGACTTGGTAGTCTTTGCACAAGAGTGATAGAAAGGTTTATCATCATTCATGTTAATCAAAACTTTACAACAGGGGACCTGAAAACAGGCAAACCCTTTCCCTCAGCCCTCTTACATTACAATAAAACTGAAATCTATTTACGTGTTTAAGATTCAAGATTCAAAACTCAAATTTAGTTTCATTTCCATCAAATACACAGAGAAATTATATACAATGTATAACCAAGACATATTTGTAATGATTGCAAAAACGTAAATTCACAAAGGTTAACTAGATTATTGTGAATCCGAATGATTTAACGTGTTCTTATTTTCTTTTCTTGTCCTGAAGTAATCATGAATGTCAACCACAGATTCACGTCCGTAAAAGTGAAAATGAATTGACATGATAAAATCCTGAGGCCTTACACTTAAAAGTATCAAGATTACACACAAGCTATCTAGAGAATACGAACTGACATTCAAAATAGAGAACCACAGAAACATTAACCACAGGATTTAAAGTCTTTTTCGATAGATACTTAACTCCCCTTGGGCCGAGAAATGGATCAAGAGATTGGAGCATTTGGAAATTCTAATTTCCTAGATGATAACCTCCGTACTATGATGATATTATACACATCATTTTTGCTCACTCCACCGTAGTGTACGTAGGACAGGATTTATCAAATCTTTGCACTGTGATAATGAGAACTGTATGAAACATGTAAATTGAAATGAAGTATTTGCAAGGACTGGCTGAACGCACCAAGGCCTTCTTCTTGGCCGGAGACTATATCCTTGAGTTGAGCAATTTCCAACGCTTTCCATAGCTCCTCATCCCGTTTCGTGTCGGTAGGATCAAGGTTGCTCCTGCAGGTTTGAATATTAAATCAAATCAGGGGGGCGTTTCATCAACGAGTTCGTCGGAGGTTTTCACCGACAAATTTGCTATCAGCCAATCAGACGCAAGGATTTCAGTAGCTTTTAACAGTTGTCGGTGTAAATCACCGACAAAAAGTTTCATGAAACACCCCCCAGGATAATATTTTAGACCATCATGTGCATTACCTTCTTTTTCACAAGACAGAATATTTTTCCTTCGAAATTTGCTAGTGATGAGGAGGTAGGCAGGGCAAATAGTTTCAAGTTTTGCCCAACAATTATAAGTAAACTAAAGTAAACTATAATCTCACATGGCCTTTCAAGTTCAGCCATCGCTCATGGCGCAAAGAGATATAATATTTCCAGTAAGGGCATGGACCTGCTGTAGACAGGCTGTAATCGTGCAGTGAGATATACCTCGGGATATACATGTCACGGCAGTTTAAATAACGTTAAAGCTTGAGATTCCAGGACATTTACAACTTGCAGTAGAAAGTTTGGAGTGCACTACAATTTCAGCCAACATTTCGACGCATAGAAACTGCAGATTCGCTTAATTATTAAAAAAAAGGTCATGCTATACACGACAGACCGCGAGAAGAACTCGAGAATCTTTAGAGTGGAGACTTTGCTTGACACAAACCTTATTGTGCCCGTGAATAGAAAGGCATCTTGTGGAATGATGGAGAGACGTTGACGTAAAGTTCTCAGTGGAACAGTGGAGATATCTATCCCATCGATCACAATTCGACCTGAAACACATTCCAAAAGGAAGTAAATCACATAGTGGACAAGTCAGTCAGTAAATGATAACACTGTCCGCTTCCAAACCTTTTCAAGAAAACATACCAAACTGTCGATCCGCAACACGCCGTCATGGCACAAGTGAAAAAGATATTACAAACGAGAACGAAAATCATTCATATTTAAGCAAGTCTTCTAATCTTCTTTTGTTGTTTTTGTATTGGATTAAAACAAGTGACAACGACATAATAACGACTCTTTTGTCATCCTTTGTTGTAGTTTTTTTTTCTCGGTTGACCATGGACTTTGAATTCTATAAGACGAATAGTCAGATTAGGAGTCAGCATATTGTAATTGCTCATAGCATGAACTTTCATCCGAATCCGGAAAAGAAATTGTTTAGTAATGGTCGTGGTAATGGTGATGTCCTAGGCAGATATGCGAAGTAATTAAGATTTAAATACACCATCCCTGTAGCATGGAAGCTTTAGTATTCTTTGTACCATGAAGCTATATGTAGCTCCGTGTTCATGCAATAGGCAGCCATGTCATTTGTTACCAGAAGTAACAAGATACCTTGGTATGTGTCGATCATTCGGAATAGCGCCAGCGTGAGGGATGACTTTCCACTGCCGGTTCTGCCACATATTCCAAGCTAATGACGAAGAAACACAATAAATGATAATTCAGCATGATACCAAAATAATTTGTGAAAAAGTCTGGGGCAACATTATTTTCGGACATTGATATCCATGTACTCTTCTGTATCGTCTCCTTCGTAACATTTGAAGCTAAGTATAGTTTACGTTAGTCATCAGTCTTCACGTCAAACAGATTAACAATGCAGGGGAATGTAAACATTACGCTTATCAGACAGTGTAATGTGAGTTAGTCTCAGACAGCGATTGAGATACAATTTTACTATAATCAGCACTATTTTTGTCTTGCATTAAAGACTAAGAATAACTCTCATGACGAAAAGGGATTGAACAAGGCGCTGTTGCATGAACCAAGCAAATTATATATGTTGCGTGGATCATCACAAGATACAAATGCCGTATACGCGGCGCAGCATTAACACGCCATCCAGTAGCGCCTCTTGAATCCAACTTCTCAGATGACTAAATAGCAACATGAACAGTAGTCGCCACTACAATGGGCTGCTACCTGTATCACTTCTACATTTTTGTCTTCATCAATACGTTCTTACAATCATAAAGAAATGAACTCAACTTAATATGACAAATGCTCAACTCGAAATTCAAACTCGGGCTGCGTTATACACAGGCACATTATTCCTGCTAGCCAAAAGGGACACCTAGAGTTCGTGCGTAGCACTGGCGTAGCCAGGGGGGGGGGGGCGATGGGGGCGGTCGCCCCCCCCCTAAGATTTGGACCGGGGATTTGGGAGGCGGAAAAAAAAATGCGTGTATACTGTATGCATGCACATGAAGCGGGTCTCCTTTGCAACCTTTCATCAAATAAGATATTTTTTTTAATTTTTCACTCAAAGTGTGCACCAGATCGTTGAATTTCAATTCAAAATATGCAAAATCTCTCGTGCTTGGGAGGGGGTATCCCCCTCCCAAACCCTCCCCCTCTGTGCCTCTTTCCCTAGCTAAGTACACTTTTTAGATTTACAAAAAATTATGAATAATTCTGAGTGCACAAGACTTATCACTTATATTCCGAAAACTCAAGGTTCCCTCATGCATAAGGGGAATTTCCCCTTTTAATCGACCCTTTCCTCCCTCAGCCCCCCCCCCATCAGTTTTTTTTTTTTTTTTGTGATTTCCCAAATGTTGATTCCATCAAATATGCGTATACGAGATATCTCAATTTCAACCTTAAAAAGGCAAAAGCTCCATCGGAAGGGAAGGGTGGAGATAACACTTGCCCATGCCTTCTCCCTGCTCGCCCGCCCACCACCCCCCCCCCCCCCCCGCCATGCATAGAAGTAGACTGTGGCTTTACCCAGATCGCTTTATTTCAATTCTAAAAACGCAAAAGCTCCACGAGCGGGAGGGGGAATCCCCCTTCCCCTCTAAAGCTCTACCTCACTAGACTTTATACATACACACAGATGGTGCACATTCGGAATAAGAGCTAAATTCCGTGATTTTAACACTTCGATGAAAAAGTATTGCACCAAAAATTTGCACCAGATCGCTGAATTTCAAGTCTGTAAACGCAAAATCACCTATGCCCCTATCTGCCCCTATCTACACCCTCGTGTGCATGCTTTTTCTGTTTGATTGCTGAACAGACAGCGTTCATGATATTCAGTGTAAGAATTAATACAAGGAGACTAGTGTAATTAAATTATACCATTTTATAGGCAAATTGTTCAATAATAATCTACACTAAAATATACTGCAACCTTAAACAAGTGGGACTGTTTCAACTCGTTAAAACACGCAAAAACATGCATCAAATTGCACCATTTGCAACATCAAAATGCAAAAAGTTCTCACCGTGGGAGGGGGGACACCCCCCTCCCACACCCTCCCCTCCCCCTCTCTCGCTCCGCTCGCTAGGGTTCAGTCGCGTTCATGATATTCAACGAAAAAAATTAATACAAGAAGTGTATTTTAATTATACTATTTTATAGGCAAATTGTTCAATAATAATCTACACTAAAATTTACTGCTACCTTAAACAAGCCAGTGGGACTGTTTCACGTCGATAAAACGCGCAAAAACATGCATCAAATTGCACCATTTGCAACATCAAAATGCAAAAAGTTCTCACCGTGGGAGGGGGGACACCCCCCTCCCAAACCCTCCCCTCCCCCCTCGCTCGCTCCGCTCGCTAGGGTTCAGTCGCGTTCATGATATTCAACGAAAAGAATTGATACAAGAAGTGTATTTAAATTATACTATTTTATAGGCAAATTGTTCAATAATAATCTACACTAAAATTTACTGCTACAGTACCTTAAACAAGCCAGTGGGACTGTTTCACGTCGATAAAACGCGCAAAAACATGCATCAAATTGCACCATTTGCAACATCAAAATGCAAAAAGTTCTTACCGTGGGAGGGGGGACACCCCCCTCCCACACCCTCCCCTACCCCCTCGCTCGCTCAGTCGCGTTCATGATATTCAGTGAAAAGAATTAATACAAGAAGTGTATCTAAATTATACCCTTTTATAGGCAAATTTTTCAATAATAATCTACATCAAAATAAACTGCTACCATAAACAAGTGGGACTGTTTCACGTCGATAAAACGCGCAAAAACCTGCATCAAAATGCACCATTTACAACATCAAAATGCAAAAAGTTCTTACCGTGGGAGGGGGACACCCCCCTCCCACACCCTCCCCCCCCCCTCGCTCGCTCCGCTCGCTCGGGTTCAGTCGCGTTCATGATATTCAGTGAAAAGAATTAATACAAGAAGTGTATCTAAATTATACCCTTTTATAGGCAAATTTTTCAATAATAATCTACATCAAAATAAACTGCTACCATAAACAAGTGGGACTGTTTCACGTCGATAAAACGCGCAAAAACCTGCATCAAAATGCACCATTTACAACATCAAAATGCAAAAAGTTCTTACCGTGGGAGGGGGACACCCCCCTCCCACACCCTCCGCCCCCCCCCCCTCGCTCGCTCCGCTCGCTCGGGTTCAGTCGCGTTCATGATATTCAGTGAAAAGAATTAATACAAGAAGTGTATCTAAATTATACCCTTTTTGGGCAAATTGTTCAATAATAATCTACATCAAAATAAACTGCTACCATAAACAAGTGGGACTGTTTCACGTCGATGAAACGCGCAAAAACCTGCATCAAATTGCACCATTTACAACATCAAAATGCAAAAAGTTCTTACCGTGTGAGGGGGGACACCCCCCTCCCACACCCTCCCCCCCTCGCTCGCTCCGCTCGCTCGGGCTCCGTCGCTTCGCTCCCTCGCAGACTAACCGCCCCCCCTAAGATGAAATCCTGGCTACGCCGTTGCTCCACGTAGTGGAGGCCTACCTTGTCTTGAGACGGGATATTGATGTTGACGTCATTCAGCACGGCGTCCAAGTCGCGAGCGTACCGTACACAAATGTTTTCTATCTGGATCTCGCCTTTCTGTGGCCACGAGGGAGGAGGCTCAATGCCTAGATACCAAGGAAAATATCAGCATTTACTACTAGCGCCTAATGCTGTTCAGAAAGAATCATTCATTCTGTCTTTCTGTCTCTAGCTTTGGAGGTGTGTATATTAATGTGTATATGTACAATGATATTAATGCTCACACCGTACTATCACGATGTCTTTCTCAGTCCAGTCAATCTTATGTTATAATCTGATCCAGCACTTTTAACAATAAGTCCACTCACCTAAATCGCAAGAAATTCGATAAACAAGGGAGGAAAAGAGATTCTGTAAATTAGCTAAATAGCATACAAACAGTGTGCAAAAGTTTATCAGAATCTAGTACTAGGGCAATACCCCTGAGGCGGGTGGTCGATCCCAAAGGGTATACGAACACAATACCCCGAAAGCATACAACGTCCTGTAGGGTTAAACTATACTTTCGGCTCAATTCAACATTCCTGTATTTCATTTAAGAGGCTAAGGCAAGGTGGCCCAAGGGTAAAGGAAAATAATGATCGAAATTTCAACATGTTCCATTTAAAGTGATATGATGCATAATGCAGGAAAGTTCACCCACCTCCATAGTCCTCTCCTTCAATATCGGAGTAAAATTTGACCCTTTCTACGGCATTCATCTGCAGCTCCAATTCTGCCGCCGCTCGAACCGTCAGGGTCATGTACAGCGATATCTACACATAGAAAGTACACAGGAATCATGAAGCATTATCCTGCATATATAATTAATTGGCAACTTCTTCGTAGTTTTCGTACAGTATCACTTTTCTCCTGATACCCTGCCTCCGGAGAATATTTGTATTATATTTTATTTTCAGACAAACAGCGAGTTTATAATGAAGGTAGACATTCAGTGTGAAACAAAAAGATTAATGAAAAACAGTGGTTACCTCAAGTGAGCATGTATCACCTAGTGACGGAGTAAACACGATACAGTTCCTGATTTTCAAAGAGTAAGCCGTCAGTTTGTTTATTTATTTTTTTGTCGTAAAGTCCTTCATTTAAATCAAATGGTCTCAAAGTAAGATATAGTTGGACGCTGCTATAGGCAGGGGGGGGGGGGCAAATCGATGTTCTGAAAGGTTTTTCTCAGATATACAGTGAACGAAATTGAATATTTAGAATGGAACAAGAAGGTTATTGCAGAATTGGTGGTTACCTCGAGTGAGTATGTAACAGCCAGTCCAACGTAACTGGCTTCAATACCGAAGTAGAACGCTCCCAATAGACAAAATAGACTGGAGAATAAGACCACTGTGGCACCCAGCCATTCCTTGTGGAAAAGGACACAATAAGAAAAGCGGAATGATTACAATATTAGTCACTTTTTTCCTTTGTTTATGATATGCGATGTTCTCCTAGAGCTTTGCGTTTGTGTGTGTGTGTGTGTGTGTGTGTTTTTTTTTTTTTTTACGGCGTTGTATTTCCACGCAAGGTACCATGTTGTTTAGTTCAACTTATTTTCACATTTCCGGGGTTTTTTTTCTCAAAGGAATAACCAATTAATTAATTGAAATTGATTCAACAAATAGGAATACCAAAATGCATACAACCATATCTTGTGATTGCCCCAAATAAAGAACGTAATAAACACAAAATAAATATCAATGGTCGTGTTAATAGTATGAAGGCGTCTCAAAGAAGTAACAGAAATATCATAGGGCGTACACAAGCTAGCTTGAAAAACTATAGGTCCCAAAATTCATGGGTGTGAAATTTATGAAGGACGGATATGAATGTCTTGACCAACTAGAATTATTCAAACAGTGATATCCATACGTAAGCAGCATGGTGTGCATTAATACATATAAACTATTATAATTCATATATGCTGCATTTATGCTGAGGTTCAAGATAACAAGAAAAGGCGTTTTGTTTGTTCTTTTTTTTGGAGGGGGGTTCCGTTTTCAATAGGGTCGGTTGTTTAAACAAATCTCCTTTTTATCAGCGTTGTGAAATGTTTTTCTTTGTTGAGTCAAACTACATATAATGCGATCAAGCATATTACACGGACTTAGGCTTTGCTCCCTCTATTCGAGTGGGAATAACGACGTCGGGTTATTTCGAACAGATATCAAAACTATCTGTATAAACATTGCATATACAACTTGGGATAGTTCAGGAAGTGTATGTTACAATGCTGAGTTTTTATCAGTGTTGTACCCTAAATATTGATTATTTCTTTTAACAAATGCTAATGCGGCCAGTTCCTGTAACAGAGGCTATTTCTACGTAAATATAATTTTGACAAAATATATACCAGACGAAAGCCGATCCAGCGCTGAGACATAATAAGGTAGGCATACACTCTGTTGTTGACCAATATTCTGTCGAGTGCAGTCTGAAAGAACCTCTTCTGGTCCCTGCACACACAAGAATTATATACCATACAAACATGACAAAATAGAGACGTTTTCAGAAGAGAAACTTGGATGGTGATGTCGAAGAGAATGAAACATTACCTTGGAATGACAACGGGTTTGACACTTTAATGGCATTCTTTTTGAAGGGAAAATACACAAATAACGTGGATTTGGGTAAGTGGAGCAATAGCAGCTTCTCAGGTACAGTATACGCCATTCACTATGTCACATCTGACCAGTTTGACTCTCGAAACTACATGCAAATTTCCCTTTCTTCTCCTTTGTGCTCCATAATTGTTTGTCCCCTATGATGTCATCTTTTTTTTTTAAGACACCGGTCATTGTCTACTAAAAATTTCGGTTTTTACTTCATTTCCTTGCATGCTCTTTTTTTTTCTTTATTATGGGGTGAAGTAAACAAACGAATAAGTGTATTAAAGGAAACACATATGCAAAATAATGAAGTAAAAATTTGCCTATGAGAATCAATATAAACACACTTACCATCTTTGGCAATGAATCCGGAATTTGAAATGAATAAGCGCATTTTGAGAAGCTAAACTATACATTTATTTATGTCACTCAGCGTTGAGTAAAGTGTTCACAAACTGAATTATAATGACATTCAGATCTTAAGTACCCACTGCTTCGCGTGAGACCTTACAGCGAGGAATAGCCACGACATCTTATATGGACAATATCTATGTATACATTCGAATGTTAAGCTCAACGAACCCAAACGATCGGATGGTCGGCAACCCGTTTAGAGTCTCTGAGAAGTGAGCGAAGACCGGTGAACGCGTCACACTTTCGCATCGTTGGAGCTCCCTGTATGAAACATCGAAAAAAAAAAATTAGATCAATGAATGCGGCGAGAAAGTTGTCGGACTTATGCTACTCTTTCAGTGTCTCATCAGAACTAGTTTGCCGGCAGATGTTGTTTTTTGAAATGATTACGCTCTTTTATGTCCTGCGAATTCGCTGCCGTTTGCAAAATACCTGGAAAAAATACAAAGTATATTTTTTTCTCTCTATACAAAATCACATTTGAGACAGACACTAAGTCTTGATCCTGATAATCAGCTGTTGTGAAATACCGCTCATCGTCTTTATTACTTGTGTATTGTTTATCTCACTTGTAAAGGGTCTATCATCTCCTAAGTTGGCTGACAAAAGCCAGTTAAGAGTGGTTTGACCTTTATCCGATCACAGGTGAAGAACAAATTGCACATAGATGTCCATTTCCAGCAGAGCAGAGTACTGCAATGATCTCCTAAATATGGTACAAAAGTTATCAACACTCTATCATGCAATACAATGCACGGAAATTTTAAAGCAGAAATTTATAGAGAATCTAGAAATATGACAAGTTTGATATCTACGGAAAGCTAAGAAGCTAGTTAACAAAAATGGATATCTTTTAGACGATGTAACTTTACCCCCAAGCTGTTTTTGAGATTGAAAAAACACACAATTTCCATGACCACGTAGCTCCGTTCGCTACAAGAAACATCGGATTTGAGCGACGTCACCAAATGTGTATGAGCTGATTTGCCACACGGCTATATGAGACCCGCTCTGGCAAAACCCGAAACTTCTCGGCAAATGTGATTTCGCGCTACAGCCCGAAAAAGGTCAAAAAATGACCTACCTCAGGGACCAAATTGACATTTTGGTATCACGTTGTAGGGGAAATTTTCTAGTTTCTGATTGATACCAACAACATTTCGAAATACAACCTACAAAATGTGGAATTTTGAAGAGAAAAGTGGGATGTCAATCTCAAAAGTTGGCCAAAATCTTACGTCTAAAGACCAAATCGCCTACGCTTACGGCGAAAATGACTGTTCTTTTGGCGATCGTGTCTTAGATATTCTGCGTTGAACCCTGACACATTTGGTACCTACAGAAAGCTCTACCTCTGCTTATTCCAAAATATGGTCATGGCATGATGTCATGCTACTCACTTTCATTCATAGATTCGTCTGAAACATGCGTAAGTTTATGTAAATCGTCTCCCAGACGCGTAAACAGCCTTGTTGCTTACCAAGACACGTGATCGAAATACGTGTTCACGATTGGCCAACTGCGCCGAGGACCCCCTTGTTTACAAGCAACCTACGTGTTATACTATGGGGATCGCTGCAGCAGCGGTGCATGCTTGCATGCAACACGTGTATCGTGACTGCTGCTCAGCACGGAAATGTTGCAGTTTCCCGCTTTGTTAGACTGTTTTTTTAGCAAGTTGAGGTAGAAATTAGAATTTAAACCAACACACAAGAGAAAAAGAAGGTCACATTTATCTAACAAACCTTCATCATGCCATTTCGAAGAAGAATCATGCTGAAATCACGGCATCAAGGAATACCTCTTCACTGCCGATTCTCCTGGTACTGTTGTGCGTACACCTGATCACGGCAATCGCGAATCTTGAGCTGATTACGGTAGGTTTTGTGCTTTTCAAACGTCGTATTTCCGTAAATTTATGGGTGTAAAAATGATTTCCAAACAATTACAGCTCTTTGACTTAGTTATCATCCTTCATGAGTATGTAAGATTACTTCAGCTATACGCAATTCCCCCACAATGATCGATTTGTTGTGTCAATAATAACAGCAAATTGTGGCTGTACGAAGGAACAGCTGATCACGGCAATCGTGAATCTTGAGCTGACGATGGGTTTTGTGCTATTAAAACTTTGTTTTTCCGTAAATTTATGGGTGTAAAAAATGATTCCAATGAACACAAACAAACAAACGATTTCACGACGTGAATATATAGTTTTGGCGGACGATTTATTCTAGATTGACAACAACTTATACACCAATTTCCTGAAAAGTGCACACAGTTTGCCTATAGATACGTAAATCCCACTGGGTTGCATACACATTTGGTGACGTCGCAGATTTGGCACTTTTCGTAGCCGCATCGAACTTTTTCCAGTGCTCAAATTTGGTAAAAATAAAGATGCTTATATTCAAAGCAGAGACAACTTTATTGCATGATTTATGTCAGAAATTAATCAAAATAACATTAAATGATGGAAAACAGTCAATTTATATATCATTTCCTATAAATTTCTTCTTTAAAAAAAAAGCACATTGTCCCAGGTATAACTCGTTGAAAACTGTCAACATCTCAAAGTTTTAGATAATCTTCCGTACCTACTTTATTGTTATCCTCCAAAGCATGCCTAGATGTTCTCAGTTATACTACTTATATCATATCTTATACTATGCGAGTGCACTTTCGTTTTGTATTTCTTTTTTCCTTCATTGAAATTAATCAAACTATGTGATTGTTTTAAGTATGCTTTGTATTACATATTTTGTTCATTCCTTCCTGGATGGGAAAAAAAAATGAAAACTGAACTGAACCGAACCGAACTGAAATGAGGGTAATAACGTGTAATGTCTTAATTCTCCCACTTTACCTAGACGTGGTCACGTAGTAGACGGCCAGTATGAAGAAGACGATGCCGACGGGGATGATGAAGAAGATGAAGAAGACTTCGACGGAGATGATGACAGCGAATACGCCAAGGACCATGGAACCGAGGTTGAGAAACATTCGAAGAGTCTGAATGAGACGCTGTAAAGAGGACGGTCGACAAAGACATTGAGACAGACATTCATCTCGTACTTGTATATTACTTTTTCATCCAAATGATATCGAAACCGGTTTCTTCCCCTATCGATTAGCTTACATTTTATTTTAAGCACATGTCACTCCATATCAATAGTCAGGATTACTTTGATTAATAGAGCAAAATCACACAATCAAATTTGTCAAACTTCCAATGGAACATGTCTTGTTAGAAAGTGACAAGATTGTCTAGTTTCACGTGTTTTGTACAAAGATAATAGTATCACTCGTAACAATACAACCAAATTAATGGAGTCGATAATCTCATCTTTCGGCAGGTCTTCCATCGACCTACACATGAATTTTCACTATTTTACCTTCTTTGAAATGAGACCAAAAGTAATGGCATGTATAGGGTACCGATTTTTCGCATAAAAGTATTGTGTTGTAACAACCTAGCTCTGATTTCTTTACGCGATACGTCTACACCATGTTAACGGCGGTCTCGGCAGCCCCTATTATCCAAAATGTAGTGCATCATGCGATTTTGTCTATTATTTTCTTCTCTCCGTATTCAACTTTGTTAGGTCTTGATCATTCTGCTCACGGCCCGTCTCAGTCTTCGGAAGAGTGACGTCACACTGTCCCGAACTTGATATAAGATGGCAGGTACGAATAATGATGGAGTTTTTAATTTCGTGGGAAGTTTGTCTCGAGCAGGGTCAAAAGCTAATCAACAGCAAAGAAAGTACAGAAGGTCACACAATGGCACCACATACGAAGGCTACATGATGATGTGAAACTTTATTGAAAAGTTTACCAGAACGAAACACAAAGAAAAGACAATGTGCGCAAGAAGAATTTGCCTCCGCTCACGAAATTGCTGCTGGAGCCTGAGAAGCTCCGCAGACCGGCGGTTGTACGATGGTTCAATGTTATGCCTTCATGCATGGCCCGATGTTTATACGATCGGAGCCTAATTTGGACATTTCCTTTGTCGTGTGTTTAATTTTTGCTTTATTTCAAGACAGTGTGAAAAGTAACTACCGGTACTAAGTCCCTGATGCACCCACGGCGCGATGTACACATTTCGGACATGACTGCCGTGGTCGCCAGGAACATGGTGTGAACGCAGCATTAGACTCTAGGGATACAGTAGGTCCGTGGTCTGCCTCGGGTACCAGTACGTCCCCTCCCCGAGGCGAGGTGATAATAATTATGTTCAAACGATACCTGGTCAATGAGTTGTGTGTCCGAGGAGAATCTGTTTAATACCCGTCCTGTTGGGGTCGTGTCGAAAAATCTGTGATGTGTGAAAGATTGGAAATATTAGATGATATACGTCTGTTTACATCTCGTTTGCATGACTGGATTATTCAGAGCAGAAAGTGAAATGTTGGATCTAACTTTACCACGATCTCCATTACACAACGCTGCATTAACGACTTCATGATGAAACTTGGTAAGATAGCACCTGTCGTTGAAACAACCAATCAGCTATCAGGCACCACTACTTATGTCTGACATCATATCAAAAGTTGTCGAAACGGCATCACCCTATGGAAACTTTAGTTGTTACCATGGTTTCTGTGTCTCTATGTATGTCTTTAGAATGGAACCTTGCAATGCTGTAATGCTGGCGGGGCCCTCAATTGAAGAACACAGCATACTATCACTGAAAAAGAATAACATTAATAAGTAAGACAATAACATTACATGACTGAAACGTACCTCATTGGCGCTCTGATAATGTTGTCGAGCATCTCAAAGTGCAAATTCTTTGAAGCGTAGTACACACCAGCAGTGAGGAAGAGCACGGATACAATTTTGAAAAATACATTGCATCCCGAAAGTGCGGCGTAGATCGATATGTAATAGTTCGTGTCGTCGAGAACATCCTATAGGACACAGGGATTAATACAGAAAAAATATGAGCGTTAGGGGTTACGTCAGAGCCATAATTGTGACCTAGTCCGAAAATTGACATAAAAATGAGAATTTCCATATACTTCATACTGCCCGATGTACGTAGCAGTTGAATGGCAAATCGAATACCTGACGAGTGTCCTGGTAATGTTATACCAGGCCGGTAAATCATCCAAAACGTATGATTTTGACCAAAGTTTGACGTAGCATATGCGGATTAAACTCTACAAGACTTCGTTTAGTCAATTAACATTTCAAGAACAAAATTATGTAATCATGGGAAAACTTTTAATGTGTATGTGTATGTCTATGTGAGTATGTGTGTGAACGAGAGTGAGTGGTGTGTCTGTGTGTGTGTGCGTGTGTACGCTCTCGCGCGCGTGTATATAATGTATATCATAATTCATATTATCTGCTTGTACATGACATTGTGGGTGACCACCCATCAGGCAAACACTACATTTTGGCGTCTCATACTTACAATGTATCCTCTTTTACCTGAGTATTGTTAGTCTCCAAACTAGCCTCGGACCACGTGGCCAGCCAAAAGTTAGTTCCGATTTCAAAGCCGCACCCTGCCAGCACAGTGAGCACCGCCGTGATGCCAACCACGTAATTCATGGCTTTCAGGTAGAAGAAGTAGATTTCGTAGGACACGGATCCGGTCTCCTGGTCCTCCTTGACCACCAGTTTGCCTCTTACGTCATCTACAGCAGTGAAATAGGAACATTTCGATACGGCTGTATCAATTAAGACTTAATTCTCGTTAATCACATTCAGATGCTTATCCTTAGCTTCAATGATAAGCTCATAGTCAAGAATGGGGTGCCAAGTGTCACATTGTTTTCGTCACGAAATCGGTCATTTCGTCACGAAATGACAGTCTCATCACGAAATGACATTTTTGGAACAAAATTGTTTGTTCGTTGACAAGCGTCAACGTCATCTTCGTCACGAAATTACAATTTTGACAACGAAATAACAATTTCGTCAAGAAATTGACGTCGTCACTTGTCAACGAAAAAAAAACAAAGCCAACGAAAAATGACTGATTTCGTGATATGAAAGGGACTATGTGACACTTGGCGCCCCATACTCCACTACGAGCTTGAACTTGACTAGTATCGCCGTCTCCAAATTTAGCTCATCGTCAATAATTGAACTATTCAACCACCTAGAATCCTACTGATGTTCTCGTTCTTTCACAGTATAATTATGCTGTATTATCTATAATGGCACTGTTTTTTTCACTGTTGCACCGCACTCAACCTCTGTGCGAAGAACACGGACTTATTAATATAAACTCATTTCTGCATAATGTAAATCTTAGTTTTATGTTCACTTGCCCTTTTCACAAGTCTGGTAATACGTTGCAATACATTAAAATTACAGCTTGTGGTGAGTGTGAGCTTAACAAAACTCATTGGAGCCGCAAAATTGAAACCTTTTCTACACAAGATTAAACATTTACATTAAATTATAACACCCAATTCATAACAAAAATTTGATAACTTACCACGTAGAAAAACCATGGGCCATTTATCTTACACTTAACATTGAATAATAATTAGTAATTGATTTAGGTCTTTTAGAATCACCTTAAACACAGCAAACACCGGAACATAACACCACAACTACATTTTTAAACTACACGCGCTGTTATTGTAGCCGTGGAAGCTCATTGCTACAGAAAGCTGGGCATTGACTGTGTTCATAGGAACAGCAGGAACCTCCACAAGTCCGCGCTAGCTTTTAAGTAGGGCTTATAGGTTGAGTCAATTCAGAGAAAGCAAATAAGCCTCAAACATTCATCGAAATATCAATGTGACGATATTCAGGAAAGACCCTCCCCCCCCAAAAAAAAAATAAAAAAATAAAAAAAAAATAAAAAATAAATAAATAAATAAACAAAACCGCACACACAAGCACACACACACACACTCACAAAGACAACACCCCAATTAAACCTAAAGGACTTACTATGACTACGAAATCATGTTCAAACCAGTTTAGAGTGAAACATTGCACATCCTCCAATCGTAATTCTTTATAGGCAATTACCTTCATCGATTTTATCTTCTGCAGTTTTCATCGACGCAGAAAGCTGAGAGATCTGCTTCTTCAACGATCTCCTCTCCTCCAGGGTGGCTTGGGACTCGCCACCAGACAATTCGGCCTCCGATTCGGTCATCACTTTCAGTGCCCTCTGCGACTCGGCCATAATGGATGGGTCAGCCTGGTTTATATCGTCCGGATCTCCTTGGTGAAGAATTCGACCATCCTTCATGATGAGGATCTACAGATAAAAAGAAAGTACGTTTTAGTGTGAGTTTCTTCAATTTGTCTCCCTCTACAAATGAAATTAAAGGGATGGTACAGTATTGGTGGAGATGAGAATTGGGCTTTTAACTTTTTTGCGAGATACCAAGAAAACATTTGTGAAATACTACAGAGCATACCATTTTAAGAGGAATTTAAAGTTTATTTGATGAAAATCAGATTTGGAATGGCTGAAACATCCAAAAACAAAGTAAAACAAAGCTATTGTAATAAAAGGTGGGTCCCATATTTTATTAGGATTGCTCTGTTTTGGATGCAGCCATTTCAAAACCGATTTTCATCAAATAAACGTTGAATTCCTCATGGAATTACATGCTCTTTCATATTTCATAACTGTGAGTCTTCTCATTATCTCACCAAATATATCAGAATATGAAGTTAGGTCTCAACCAAAACTATACGATCCCTTTAAGATCGCAACAGCTGATCTGTAAATTAACAAACGTGTCGGAAAAAGGAACCAGTAGGACTCGAACCTGTAATCTACTGCTTTCGGGGCAGCGACACTACCACTAGGCTGTCCCTTGTTGCCCGCAGTGACACGATGAACATGGAACAAATACCCAAGCTCCAAAATTCCGACTTCGTTATGTTTAAGTAGTCCAAGGCGGACAAGGCATATTAAATGAAAGCAAGATGTTATTCAGAGGAATGAAGGTTCAGGTGTGAGTTTCTTCAATTTGTCTCCCTATTTGAAACCGTCTTCTTGAATAAGCTTCAATAGTATAACATCGCAGCTATTATGAGGCTAACAATTATTACTATAGCCAAACCTCAATAGCAAAAAAGTCAAACCTTATCAGCTTCCGGTAGGTATTGTAGCTGATGCGTGACGAGAATGATAGTCTGTTTGCGCTTCTTCAGTATTTTCAAGATTCCTCTCTCGAATAGATGACTTCCAACATGCATGTCAAGGGCAGACAGAGGGTCATCCTGTGAAAAAATAAAAGAAACAGGGGTAAAAGTAAACAAGTAAGGACATAATTATTATAGAAAAACGATGAAAATGTATACGATTATGTATAAGTTAGAAGAGACGGATAGGAAAGTAAAAGTGAAAAATAGTACAAAAGAAGTATGGGATGGGAGAGAAAGTATGGACGAGACAGGTAAAAAAGGAAGTCAGAACTAATGAGAGAAGGGAGGACGGTTCAAAAATAAGTGGTGCGATTAGTGGATGATGGTGAAATCAAAAGGATCTCGTAACTTGACAGAGAATCTATGAATTTAAAAGTTCATGATTAGTGTATGTGGTCGCTTGACGAACATTGAAGGGAAGAGGGTATAGGATGACGAAGTAATATTGTAATTGAACAGTTTACACTTTACAATGACGTAAGAATATTATTACCAATATGATAATGTCTCGTCCAGAGTACATCGTTCTCGCCACGCTGACGCGCTGCTTCTGTCCACCACTCAGATTGAGACCCTTCTCACCGATTTCGGTATTGTCTCCACCCGGAAGCATTTCGATGTCAGCCGTTAGTGCGCATGCGTCGATTACCTCTCGGTACCTATAGAAACGTGAAATGTAACCGTTAAACCGTCAAACGAAAGAGGAAGGGGAAGATTACACCTATGTCGCTAGCATGAAGACGGCCAGTTTGTAGAGAAAGCAATACAAAGGAAATCGGGAGATGCCAATAATGCAACATTTTCTTCAGACCGCCTAGTTCATTGCATTTTCTTAATATCCAATTGGGATGTAGCAAAAATCACAACCCAACGCACGCGCTCATTACATTTTGTTGAAAAAGTTACCCATGCGCTTGACAAATTTTCACATACAATAAAGCACTGAAGAATCGAAATGAATTGAAGCTGAGACGGCTTCAATTATTTCATCGTGACTATCCTTTACAAAAACGCAAAATGAACGAACTTTTGAATTAACTTATCCACTCCTTTTTCTCTCTTTTTTATTCCTATAAAGTCAGGCTTACCTGTCACTGTCATACGGCTCACCGAAAGTAACGTTGTCCCGGAGGGAACAATTCACCAGCCAAGCTTTTTGTTGACCAAGTGCTATTTTCGCTCCTTCCCTGCGAACAGATTGGTCAGGAACGTTTCATAAATTTATGAATTTAGGAATGTACATGCTGAAATGGGAAAGGTATACAGGTTGATAATTTCTTTTCTCTCTTTCTGTACATCTTCTCTGTTCCCTTTATTGTGCAATAGTTGTGTATATAAAGTGTATGCAGGCTAAAAGAAGAATTTCGATTGTTAGAATATATAACGTATTAATGGTACATTGCATCTACTTTACATTAATAATGTAAGGCTGTAAGATGTTTGGTAATGTGTGTTTATGTGTGTGTGTAGGGGGTGGTCTGTTTATTCCTTGTAAAAAGGTGAACCGGTGGAGATGGATGGTGAGAAGGAATTTGCTGGCGAAGGGCAGACTATATTTGATCTACTTTGGTTATATACAAATGATCTTTCTTTTTTACAATGCTGTATGTAAATTTGCTTAAAATTCAATTTGCCTGTTTTACACTCATTCAAGAGAATTCTTATGATTTATGAAATAATGAATTATCACATGAAATCAAATGAATATTCCTTTTTAAAAAGAAGTAATATCAGTCATTCTATTAAAAATAAAGAATTATACTCAGTTATATCGATGATCTGGGTTCCCAATAAATTATAATGCATTCGACGACGGGCTTTAAGTCCTTACCGTATTTGTATCCTGCCCCTCAGTGTCGTCATTTCTCCCAGTACGGCTTGGAGGATGGACGACTTTCCGCTCCCAACCGTACCCACGATGATGGTCAGTTTGCCTTTTAAAAATGACCCGGAGAATATTGCACAGATATGGATATAAAAAAGTTTGAGAGATATTATAGACAAAGATATATCTATATGTAGACGAAGCGAACATAAGTTTCTCAGAGATTACGCCATCTGAAAACCAACATACTAATTCGGTATTTTGTTTTCCTATTGCGGAGTTTTTTAAAATAATTGTTGTGGATGTTGTTGTTGCTGTTGCTTTTTTTTTTGGAGGGGTATTTTTGGTATCGGAAGATAGTGTGTGGTATATTCAAGTTGCTGGCCAAACCTAGTCAGGATATACCAATCTGCATAAAGTGTTTGTGAGTAGGATGCATTAATTACGAGGTGATTAATGTAGCTAAATGCAATAAGATCTTGGAAGAAAAGTTAACGTCTTGTAAAATCGTGATTGCTGCACATTTCCTGAGATTCACTTGTTTTTGGATAGCAAAGTTCATATTGCCTACATGGTTTCAGCCATCCTTATTGATTAATTACCAATTACCATATTACCATTTACAAAGAAATTGAAAATCGGGAAAAAAAAATAAAAGCTAATGCCCTTTTAATAGCTCCATAGGGATCCTCCCTGAAATTCTTCCAGTCGAAAGGACGGGGGTGATCACAATGTATTTGTGTATAGGTATATGTCTAATTTGTCATTTGATTATGTATGTTTGTTCGTATGTGTGCATATAATATGTGCGTATAAGAACAAAGGTTTGTTTGTTTGATTGATTGCTTGATTGTTTCATAGATTAATATACTCACCACTTGAAAGCAAATTCTTCATTTTGGTCTTTCAGCTAACCAGTAACCATGATAACATATGAGAACTAGAAATGTCGCTATGGCGACAGGTATGCCTCCGCCATAATGCATGATTCTCCTAATAGGTCTATAGTACATGTGGACAATGTGTGGTTACATTTTCACAAAATTGGCAAAATATTAAAATGACATGTTTGTCACAAATGTGTTGAATGTTCACCTTCCTTGACCTATGTTTAATTGGATGAATAGGAGAGCATGTATATTTGGGGATTTAAGAACTTTAACTTCGACTTTGACCCTTTCATAAGTTTACGCACTTGAGTAATTTTCAAGGTATGGAAAAAAAGTGCAATTTCTGTATTGAATAGTAAATTGTTATCATTTTCATCTGGCCTTTGATTCATAAGAGAATCACTGTCAGGCAGGTATACATAAATATATACTAAGTTTAAAGATAACTTGAGCCACTTCCGAGATATGGAGAAAGAAGTAAGTTCAGCACTTTCACTTGATCTTTGACCTTTGACCTTATTGGCCAAAAAAAAAAAAAAATCCCAGAGAATCTCTAATGGGTTATACATGCATACATCAAGTTTAAAAAAAAATAATCCTGCTGGCATTGCATAAATATAAGGAAAATAGTACAATTTTGAAGTATTACCCTTGACCTTTGACCCCTGACCTTTGACCCCATGAACCCCAAATTCCCTAGATAACCACTGCCAGTCAGTACATGCATTTATATTTTGTTCCATAAAGATACCTTGAACAATTTCCAAGATAAAGAGAAAAAAGTGAAATTTTAACATTTTACTTGACCTTTTGACCTTTCACCTTTTGACCTCATGACCTCAAACTTTCACCAGAGAATCTTAATTGGGTAATACATGTATACACTAAGTTTCAAGAAAATATCTTCAGGCATTGCATAGATATGGGGGAAATAGTGAAATTTTAAGCATTTGACCTTGACCTTTTGACCTTTGACCTTTAGCATGTGCACTCAAAAGTTGATAGGCACAACTTCACCCCCTAATACACATACATGCCAAGTTTCATTAGGATACCTCAAAAGGTTTTGATAGTTACCCTGTCCACAAAATTCATTACAGACGGACGGAAGGACGGACGGACGGACAACCCGAAAACATAATGCCTCCGGCACCACTTCGTGGCGGAGGCATAAAAAGAGAAGATCGGAATTGAATTCTATCAAGTCACTAACTAGATCTCTTACCTTCTGGTATGTCGACATTGATGTCATGTAAGATTGGCTCTTCCGAGTCCGGATCCCACGTGAAATAACCGTTCGAAATCTAAGTTAATGTGGATTAATAAATGAAACTACTTTAAGCTGACATTTCACGCTTGCTACGGACGGACGGTGACCCACGTCAGCTAGATTTACAATTTTACTTACAGGTTTACTCTTGATGCTTTTATAAGCGCGAAAACAGAAATATTCAAACAAACTTAAGAATACTAATAACGATCATGAGGAAAACACTCTTTCTACCTATCATGGGGTACATCACTTGTTTGAACACGCGTACATCATAATGTAAGTCACAATAAACCATCTGCCATCATGACACAGTAACAGTGCAAACAGTCTCATCAACTCATCTACAATCACTGTATAGGGTATACTATACTAGATTGTATCAATCTATGAGGACCGTGTACGTCCATATATGAATATGATTTCGTGCAGATGGCACAACTCAATATAACCAACGGATTTTATTAAAGCTAAGTGCATGATTCTGTGGCATATAATACAGACTGAGCTCAGTAGCCCTGACGCCTTCGTTATAAACTTTAGTTTGAGTTTTAAGTATTGTAACCATGGACACAGTCATAGAGAATGTGCACAACTCTCTTTCTATATACAGTGCGCTCCCGTTATAACGAAATGCTCGGGACCGGCAGTTTTCTTTCGTTATAACGAAATTTCGTTATAACCGAACAAATACAATACATAACAAAAACAATGAAACCATGTATATATGTCATATTCTGTTTGCTGAATACTCATCATACACTGGAAAGCTATGTGAAATGTGATGGGATAACTGTATTACAATAATAAACGCAAGTTCCCCTCAGAAACTGTGCGTGACACAAGGAGCGAACACACAGTGGTGTGAAGCATTCACCCATGCAGAGACGCTATAAATGCTTGTTCCGCTACGTATTTTCGAAAGCAATTCGCATTTCGTTATAACGGAGCACATTTCTTTTGTTTTTCTTTGTCTGTGGCGCTCGGAAAAGACTTCGTTATGACGGAAATTTCGCTATAACCGTGTTCGTTATAGGCGAATTTTGTACCACAGACTTTAATGGTGATAATTTTGGGACCAGAAGATTTACTTCGTTATAACGAAATTTCGTTATAACCGTGTTCGTTGTAACGGGAGTGCACTGTATAAACATCTGTTCATATCGCTTAATGATTATACTCGTTGGAGATTAAAAGCGGAATATTTTCACCGATGCGCTTAGAAAACGTACCTGGATTGCAACACCTTCCGGTAACGTCGATCCCGAAGATTTTGGAGAGCTGTCCATCGCTCCGTAGGTCTTCATGGCAGGGTTTTCTGCCAACAGTGACGGCGTGTATCCGTTCGCTTCTCCGTCCATTGATGACCGCCTCAAGTCCCGATAGGATTGCCTAGTATTTTGCTTCTCAGCGATATCCTGAAATAACACATACACAAACATTTCAGATTTGGGATCTACAAAGTGTAAACCAAACTCTTAAGGGCGACATTATTTCGCCAGCTTTCTCCACATCCACTGGGCTAGGCCTGCTCCGTCTGACAATCCGATTTTATCATTGGATTTTTTTTTATCGTTCTTTCTAAGATTTTAGGACTGACATGTAATCACTACCTTTCATTTAATTTCTTTTCCTATTTCTATGTTCATCCATGAAGCTTGTGATCACATCTTTTTACAGGAAAGTGTCGACTAATAAGTCAAAAATTAACGCTTTGATAAGTACATGAGTACTGCGTTCCAAACAGTAACCGTTGCCTTTGTTTCACTGTACTTAATGATAGCTATCAACCTCGATCATAGCTGTCCAAGTATTCATAAAGGAAAGGGTAAACTAAATGAACTACAATAGTCTTAGCTTAATTCCCTGCCCCCCTCTCCCTCACTCTCTCTCTCTCTCTCTCTCTCTCTCTCTATCTCTCGCTCTTTCTCTTTCTTGTTTTGCGAAGTGAGAGAAATACCTTGTTCGACCCATTATTGTCTTGATGGTGAGCAGTTTGGGGTTCCCTTCCCTCGACCTCCGGAGCGACGAGGAAGAACTTCACGCGCTTTGTGCTAATGTGTGAGCTGACGTAGAGACTGATGACGTAAGGGAAAACGAACATCGGGTCCACGAGGGAGTTGAAGAGATAGAGCGAAGAGAAGGCGACGTCGGGAGAAAGAACTTCGCCAGTGATGGCTGTATAAATGCTGAATGACTTCAGAAGGATAGTGAAAATGGCAGACAGGCGAAAGGTGTGTGAACGTGACAGATACATGGCCGCAAGAAGAATAGGCCATTTTACATTTTGTTGCAGGTCATGGTTTAGCCATAAAAGTAATGAGTTATTTACACACAACGAAAACAACTTGAAAGTTAATTCTGGTATCAAACAGTAAAAACAAGGTGAACACTGCGAATAAGTACTAAAAAATTCCAAACATGATTGGTGGGGGAATGCCTTTGACAGAGACATCAGGGTCGAGATTGCACACCTAATTTAAGTATTTCAGTATATTCAATATGTTAAAATTATAATCAATTAATATTCACCACGGACACACAACATATAGGCTACAATTGACGTCATAATTCTCTTAACATGATTGTATTGGTCAAAGACATTAAAAAGAAATATATGTAATTCTTTTAAGAAGCATGATAGATATATTGTTTTATGATATGTCCCCCTCCCCCCTTTTTATTCCGTCTTTGATATGTCAACTATTGTTTTGCCTCATCAGCTTTCCGCAGTCTGGAAAAACCATACCACTCGATGTGGAAGAAAAAAGAATTAGGCACATCGGATGTCACATTTTCCACTCACGCCAGGGTTATCTGACAGGAACTTACAACTTACCACCAGATTCACAGTGATCGGAACTCCAAGGTTGACAACAACTATATAGGAGAGAGAAAATTAAGCGATTCTCAACACAAAGCAAAATCTGCTCTTAAAGGAGAGCTGCAGGTTACTGCCTCAATATGGAAGTGTCAAGGATTACGATACCACGTTATAGCTGTAATCAGACCAGAAGAAACCATTTGGAATACATGACAGACAGCAGATATCAAATCGATCGAGGAAAATAAAATTTTTACTGTTATCACCCTGCAGGTTTTGAAAACTGTTAGATGATGCGTTTTAAATCTAGTCTTAAATCTACTATTATTGTCTTTGCTCCCTAATTTTCTTGTGTTTTTTTTCTCTTTTGATTTGAGAACAGATAATTTTACGGAATCGAATGGGCTTATGGGTCTTACAATTCACAGCCTGAATGATGAAGACGTTGACAAGCTTGCTCAACTCGTCCTTTCTTGTGTCCTTTACAGATTCACAGTAGAGACGTTCCCAGCCGTAAAGTTTCAGGATCTTAATTCCTTGAAGCATCTCATTAGAAAACTTCATGCGCTGGTCGGAACGAAGCTGAGGGGATTGAAGATCAACAAGAAATGTTTCAGTTAGAACAGATGAATACATCAGAAACCCATATGCACGAAAGTAAACTCATAAACTCTCAGACACAATATCAGCAACTGTATGATACAAACAGCGCAACACAGAGCCCAAATACAAAGAGATATCTCCATACACCGTACACAAGTATACTCATTGCTCATGCTGATTTACATACTCACTCTTTAGATTTTCATTAATGATTTCATTCGTGTATATTTGATGATGAAACAAATAAGTTATAGAAAGTGAAACTAAAATGAGTAGGATTATTCCGGCGGAAAACATGCTAAGCAATGTGGTTTGAAAATGGTTGATATCGGAAATCTGTGTGGGTCAAATTTATTTTAGATAATACTTTTCATAGTTGGGGATAGTGAATGGAAACGAGAAGAAAATTTCACTGAATATCGTGATTTCATGATCTTATTTGGAGCACAAGCTCCCGTAAGTGTTCTCTAAACTCTTAATTTTCAACTTACAAAAACTTTGAGATCTTGGCGAGTGCTTAAGTCAAAGAATATTAACAAACTTGAACTCAACTTTGTTGTCAATGGTTCTGGTATAACAAGAACAGTTGTTTGAAAACAACAAAACAAAACAAAATATTATCTCGTCTGGTATAATAAAGGTATTAGAGGAATTAATACAGGATGTAATTAATAATAATCGCTTTAAAGAATTTTTAGAGTCTGTTGGAATTTTATATTCCAATTCGAGTTGAGAGGAAGTTCAATTCTTTAATAATGGTAAACCCTTTGTATAGATTGTGGTCGAACGATAAAAATGCCCATATGACTGATTAAAGGAAATATTATTGAGTGCTAACAACCTTCAAAATTTGCCTGTTCACTCTTCATTAAACCTCTTTTACCCCATGAATGATGTAGAAAGTGGAATGTAAATTTCGGTAAAATCTAAGTAGTGAAGAATGGTCCGTTATCCACAAGAATAATTTCAAATGTGCAATTGCAATACAATTGAAATCCTTTTATTTCAAGAGATTTTACAACGCTATAGCCACGAGCGATTTTTGTACAAGATGAAAAGATCAGAGAATGACCTATGCAGTTTATGCAATCAGATGTCAGATTCCATTGAACATTTCCGTTTTTATTGTGCACTTATTATCCCTTTATGGAAATGTTCAGAAAAGTATTTAAACTCAAAAGTGAAAAGAGAGGAGCACAATTGTTATCTTTCCAAAAAGAAATATTTGGTTGAGCAAAGACCATCTTTGCATTAAGTTTTTTTTTGTACCCGCTTTTACCTTCATCGTTGTAAGTTTAGAAAAGAAAATTCCAGTTTCCATTCTCATCATTCTCATTTCTTTTATCAAATTAAAGCATAAATCGGAATACCTTATTGCTGCTAAGCACGATAACACTAGGCAACGTTTTTAAAAGTTTGCATTTTTCATTTTAATTGTATAGACCTGTACTATTTGTGTGTGTGAACTGCTTGTTGAGTACCCAATTAAAAAAAAAAAAACAAGGAACAACCAAACATGCACTATGACATTTAAAGCATTTTGCGTTCACGCGTGCCACTGCGTAAGTATTTTGGTTTATAAGGCAGAGATGACTAGATGTTCAATTCATATTTTTCGTTGCGTTGTAATGAACGAAATATCAGACATGAAATGTATGATTTTAATCAAGTGGAATGAAATGGTTATTGTCTACCTGGCTTTGTCGATTTTTTTTTTGTTCACCCTATTACGTGATTTTTTTTTACCAGAACTTCTTTGATATACTTGGACGTCAACCATGCAAGGACCAGTTGGAAAGGAATTACGAAGATGAAGACTGAAGCGCCAATAAGTGACGGATACCCCAACTGCTCGTAGAGGAGGTACAGAGTCATTCCAATCTAGAGAAAAAAAAATGCAAGACATAAATTAATCAGTGTTTCATGAGGATTTTGCTTTTCTTTTTTGCACATCAGTCAACAAGGAAATCAGAATAATGCTTTTTTAAAACTCGTAAAAAGGGAAAGGGCTGCACAAAATAATGCGCCATGTGATACGCTAAGAGATGACCAAATGCGAAAATTCATCAAAAGGGCAACGTACAGATTTGAATGTAATAGCTGATTAACTGTTTCTTCTTTTCTGTGTGTATTTGTTTGTATGTGTGTGTGTGTGTGTGTGTGTGTGTAATAAATGTGTGTTAAATGAATTATTTGAGATAAGGCCTGGATATGGAAAAGACTCCTATTGTAATAGCTATTATGACGAAGATAATGATGTTTAGAATCAGCAACGTATGTGGCAGAATGCAATATCTAGTAGTCATTTAAGACACGTCTCTAACTGCCGAAACAATCCAAATGAGATGTAATAAATTATGGTCATGAAAACATCACAGTCGATCAACACTAGGTAAGGACCCTCACACCACGCAAACACTTATGTATGAGAAATGCGTGAAAGACCGCCATAAATAACACGATTGCCGTTGGGTAGGCCCTATATGACGGAAATGCGAAATATCAACCAAAGTTTCAGAGCTTCGATACCCGATCGTGGTTGCTACGGAATATTTTAGATTCGATAACATCGATCACAAATATATCGGGCAATAGCGGTATCCATTGCTCTACATCACCCTTTGATCTCAAGATGGTACCAAACTAGTCGATATCCTAGCTAATCTCGCTAGCCAGACAAGTTTTTTGGTAGAGCTTTCCGATACTTAGTATATAGACAGCAGATTCCACATGGCGGAAGATAAATGAAGAGTACCATGTTTTTGCTCTAAAACACAAGGCAACGACCCGCATAAAATCCCCGATTGTCTGCATGAAGAGCATTTAGTGTGCACTCATTTCTTCACTGTCTGAACCAAGTGTCAAATCAGAACTGATCTGGAGATAGACTGCCATCAGTATCTAATGATACCTTCACTGGTATTGTAAAGATTTCGACACCATAGTTGAAGAAGAACTGGACATTGGTGGCGTCTATGGACATGTGGTTGGTGATCTGGCCCATGGTCATCATCCCTCCCGACATTGCGTACGTCGACAATCGAAGTGCTTTCTCGTACACCATGCTCTGTGGAAAAAAAAAATGACAAAATAGAACTCGAACACGCCTGGACAACATGATTACAGGACGAAAACGACTTTCAAGGAAGTCATATTAAATGGCATCATCTATAGTAGTACATGGGATATGGTACAGCTCATATGATTATTGCAGCGGTGATAAGATGAGGATTTCTTTTTCTTTTTGTGTGTGTCCTTTCACAGGTTTAAATCAAAAGTGTGTCTTCTTGTACTACCTGTCATGTCTGTGTAGTATTGGTAGGCCTATATATGTGCGTGTGTGTCTGTGCAGGTGTGTGTGTATGTGTTTGTGTCTGTGCAGTGTGTATGTCTGTGTGTCTGGCGTGACTGTCTGTATGTGTACCGACCTGGATAGCAGAACGGACGTGAAGCCCTTCCATCAAATTCCAGTAGAAGTAGGCTTGCTCCAGAAGTCCCTTCATCAGGGCAGCTATGAATATGCATCCCACCAGGACGTAGCCATTGGAGAAAAACTCCGAGGCGGTCACGTGATAAGGAGTGACATCAACCTGTGAGATGAGATGAAGATGTAGCGCAGTTATATCATAATCATACTCATGTTCAACGATGTTTAAATGACTAGCCATAACGCCTTTCCTTACAATATTGCAACCTGTGGCCCGTTGCATAAAACTTACCATTGAATTTCAGTGGTAACTACCGTCAAAATTAGGCGTCACAGCCAATCAGCATCAAGGATTATAAAATTTACCGCTAATTTGAAGACTTACCGCTAGAAAGGAGCGGTAAGTCCAGCGGTAAGGGTTTTATGCAACAGGGCACTGATGCCTTTCACTACTTGTTAACTGGCTCATTTCAGTGCCAGTTTGCACTCCATACCCTTTTGTGCTACAGTCCGTCAAATTTCTTAAAATTCAATAAGAGATATATAGAAAGAGCACCGATTATATAGGGCACGTAATTTCTGGGATTTCCGGTGTTGTCAGTGAGATAATGATATCATCATGTATAGTCATAAAACACTGTGGAGTAACAACGAGAAAGTAGATTTTGTTTTCTTCATAAATGGCGTATCTCAAAGGAGGAGACTTCGTCGTGACTGGTCATCGCCGCGACTCGTGCAACTCGAGAGACCAAAAAATGACTTGCATTCTCACGAAGACGGACGCTCCGGAGCGACTTCAGAGACGTCTCCAAATAAGATGACAACTGCTTCGTCCGGAAGCCGTGGAGCCCTCCCTGTGATGTCTCCGAGATGTCTCCGAGATGTCTCCCCGGGGTTCCCGGTGTAGGTCGCAAATGAGTCTACGTGAGGTCGTTGAGACGTCTCGGAGACGTCACGGAGACGTCACGGAGACGTCTCCAAAGAAATTGAGCATGTTCGATACTCTCGCGACTCCCCGGACATTCGGCTACATTCCAGGAGACGTCACGGAGACGTCTCCGCAACCAGGGAGACTCGAGTCGCTACTAGGTAGCCAACTAGTCTCCAGTCTAATGAGATACCCACTTGAAATGTCTTCTCATTTCTCACCGTTTCGTCATCGGAGCCGTACAGGGTGTCGGTAACGAAGAGAATGATGCCGCTGATGCAGAGTGGAGCAACGTACACGGAGAAGTCTGCGCAGAGCTTGAACACGCCTCCAGTGACCCATCGTGTCCCGTACGTGTTCCAGTAGATTCGGTACATGTTGATTTCTTGCCCTGCCTTGTCCGCTCTAGCCTGTAATACGCCATAGATACGAGTTAGGTGATAAAACAAATTAAATGATATACTTGTTTCCGAGATGATTATAAACAACTTATAAAATACTAAAGAGCATTACAATTCTACTCAGAGGAATTCAGAGTTTAATCGATGGAAATTAGTTTTGAAATGACCGAGATACCAATAGAGTATTAGTAGATGCTAATGGATACTTATAGAGTAGGCCTACTGATGATAACGACTAAAATGATTAATAATTCTCCATAGCCATGATGATAATTAGGATGGCAGAGATAATGACAGTAATAGTCAATAATTAAGATGTCATATTGGTGATAATAACAATCGTGGTGAAATCAAGATGAAAATAATTATGTTTTCCCGTTGATTTCCACACCGTCCTCATCATCCAATTTTGTCATTTTTCAATTCAATTCTATCCGGAGGTTAAATTCCTATCGATGTAATTGTGACAAATTTTCATTCATAATTGTGTTCTTTATTTTGGCTGTCAATTAACTTTAAGAATGAAGCTTCCCCCCCCCCCCCAAAAAAAAGAAGAAAGAATGGAATGCTATACACAAATACATTCTCTGCATCATGTTCATAGTTTCACTCTAATCATGCGCGACTGAGATATGCTATCTAGGGGAAGACATATCTTTCTTCAGTCTTACATCATACATACAGAAGAGCTTCCTAATTTACTGATACTGTACTCTTACACATGAGAATAGATACACACATGCGTAAAACACTCACACACACTCAAACACTCAAACACACGCATACACGCACACACGCACACATACATATAATTACATTACGAAGGTGAGTATACCTGCATTAGGAATGTAACTATCATGTACTTTACGGACATTTATTTTAGCGTAGATGTCCGGCTTACCTTTTCTTTCAAAAAGTTCTCCTTGAATATCTTGTGATTGTACTCGGACGTGTGGCAGTCAGGCACGCTACCCAGCATGGAAGGCTCGATGGTCTGTTTGAAGCCGACTTTGAAGATCCAGTTGGCCCACCAGTACGTCATGGCTGACAGGATAGTACTGTGATCGTGGAGGTACTTCATGTCCTTCTTCATCGTGGTACTGTCCGATGTCGCGTACAGCGGGTTGTCGTAACCGAGGAACACCTTTGTGTTAAAATCACGTTGAATCACACAAGGCGTAAAAAAAGTGAGTGCCGTTCTAAGAAAGCGGTCAATGCTCAAAATACATGTAGTAACAAATTTGGTTTCCATTTCTATCTTCAACTCATATGAAAAGGAAGAAATGAGGATGTTAAGACAATGAATGTGAATTATACTGGAAATAAAAAAATGAAAAGTTTTCGACAGCTACAACTAAAGGTGTCTTATTTTTACCTTAAGCATATTTATGTTAGCCTGAATCAAAAGTGCATACAACAATAACACACACACACACACACACACACACACACTTATTATATATATTTATGTATATATATATATATATATATATATTATATATACATGTATATATTATATATGTATATTTATGCATGTATATGAGGGAGGTGACCACAGCGATCGTCAACTCTACCCTAGGTACGAACAGGTATGACTGCATATGGAGCAATTTTAGTGACCCTTTGATCGGACCACTAAAATCTTGACATCTGAAATTCAGTTGACCTGAAATAAACAAAAACATGACAATCCATTTTGAATCTGAAGTGCCTTTATCGGGCCACCGAAAGACACATTTGGCGACCCGACGTGGTGGCTATAATATGGGCCTACCGGGCCACCCCTAATGTCGATCCATGGGATATATATCCAAGTATTATTATTATTAGTAGTAATAATAGTAGTAGTAGTAGTATTGATATTGATATTATTATCATTATTAAAGTTATATGAATTATAGTAAATAGGCGAAACGTTTCATTTCATTTCCTTTCATTTCACCCCCACCCCTCCCTAAAAATATGAAGCAGCTTACTATTGAACGGATGAGGACAATTTCTTCGATGAGCATGACGGCAAAAAGGACGATGGCGGCCAGTGCGACGTCGAAGACGAACACGTGCACATCGATCAGGCCTTGTCGCTCGAGGTGGATCATCTTGAATATCGACGTCAGAAGAGACGCGACCCAGTACAGGAGGAGCGGCCATACCATGTGCTTGACTCGCCACGTCTCCAGCCAGTGGTAGAAGACGAGGGAGGTGATCACGGCTATCGTCATCACTGCCCCGGGCACGAAAAGGTACGGCTGCATCGGCAACGAGTTCTTCAAGAAAGTGTCGTTGGTAAGAATGCCCTCGGCAAGGGCCGCAAGCGACACGACGAGCAAGAGGAACGTGAGGACCCATCGCGACGAGTGGCCCGGTAGTCGAAAGAGGTATTTCGACGACGGGAGGCTGCCGTACGATGTGCAGCACTGGAGGACGACCAGGATGAGAGGAAAGCCGACGGCAAATATGACCTGCGATATCACAATGCTGGCGTTCACTTTGCAGGTGCTGTCCAAAAAGTTTTCTTGCTCAACCGTGGAGTTTTCTCCACAAAACCAGTCCCACTGTCCAGAAGACATCTTGACACTGCGCAAGTAATACAAAAAATTAAAATCATTTATCGTTACAGCATTCAAACAACAAAGTATGAAATTGATTGAGGATGAGGCAGACTCTACAGGCACATGCAATATATAAGCTTCAACTGCTCCGAAATGAGCTTCACAACAAAAGTGATCACTCCATGCCTTATCGTGTTTTTCGAATGCTATGTAACTATGAACTTTGTATGGCCCTCATGTCGAAGGGACCTTAACAGAAGCGGAACAGAACACTTGTTGGTGTAATTGTACCATCAGACCATGAGGTACGTTTATAGAGTATGATGGCTCAATCGGAACAAGCGCAATATTCGCTGTGGTGGTAGCCAATCAGTAATTCCGTCTCAGCCCAATGAATACAACGCTATTACACCACGTTATGTCGGCATAACTTTTCCCACACCACTGCACGAGACAGAAACGCTGGCTCTTGCTTAATAGTGACGACTTTCGTAAGTGGCTGGCCACACCCGGTACGTGTCTAGTCTGGGCGACAGTAAAAAACAAAAATCTTGAGCGCTCTTACACTTCTTCTATAGACTCTGTATTATCCTGCGCATATACTCTCACCGACGCCACAAAATGTGTTTTGAATTAAATGCTATGAGGATTGTAGAGCAGCAGCATCCATCTCACTCCTCAGGCACAGCTACACTTCTGTAGATAAACAAACGAGTCAGTTTTTGCTGAATTAATACTAGACACTTCGACTCGACAATGCGCATGCAGCGAAGCTCGATTCAATTCAAACTAAACAGAACCAAGTTCAAGATGAATATTCGCTCCGCACCATCAAACATTCGCTTAATACAGATACAGAAGCGTAAATGATTTGCAATGTTTTCCCAAGTGGGCAGCGATCGGCTGCTATCAGTACCGACGCCGCAAAAGATATTTTGTGCGGACTTCGGACTGTGTGCTGTGTATGGCACGGAGGTCAAAGAGATCCGCGAACTTGACTTTTGCAGTACCAAACCTTGCCCTGTGTGGTTTTTGTGAAGGCTTTCTTACAAAGCTATGGTGCAACAATCGTGCGTCATCTGTACTGGAATCGTGTCTGAAAAATTAATGTGCGAAACGCAGGGGAAAGGAGTTGAGGAAAAAAAAAGGGAAATGCATGTAACTCGATAACTTTGTAGCAGATGTCCCATTCACTCCCATACAAAGTTACCGGTATCTTTTTTTTTTTAAGTGTCTAACATACGACAAGGTAGCATTGAAAAGGCAGTTTGTCATTGTAACCATGACATTGTAAAATCCTAACGTGCATGTCGTGAAATATGACTCTCAACTGCCCATGCTGAAGGTGCAGTTGTAAGGGAAATTCTCCCCCTAATGTTCATTTGATCGATGGAAAGTCTATCAAAAAATGTATCAGTGGTTGAAAAATAAACATGATGCATAATATATACCCTGAATATAACTTCCTAAATAAATTACATCCACAGGAATAAATATTATTTGGTAAAAGGGTAAAATGAGAATAAGGTATTAATTGACATCATTATTTTCTTCTGACCTTCTTGCCGTAAAAAACAAGGAAACAAACAAGCTTACAAGTAAATAAGACGAACAACTGAACAAGGTTAGACGTTTTAAGGTACATACCATAATTTTCGGTTGACCCATTTCTACTTGCACCTTGAACCTGCCGATACCGGGACCACACACTGCGTGGATTTCGGACTCCAAGTTTGCATTTATCACTTGAAGGCCAAGCGGCAAAATGATAACATGATATGAGATTCATTGATCAGATTATTGCACTTCCTGTGTACATTGATTTCGGGGTAGGTGATATGTATATCACAGAGGTCGCAATAAAAAATCCACGTGTAGGTCAAATTTGTTGTTGTTGTTCTGTTTTCATGCAGCTTACGTGCCTACACATAGACTCTACTGTAGCGAAACTTGTGTGATAGAGTCAGTATTATGACGTCATCACTGATAATTGTGAAATAAAGGAGGTGGATTTTAAAGGAATGTCCAACAATGAATGAAAGTACAAAAGGAGAAATAGGGGACTGTAAGAACCTACGTCTGTTTTCTCGCTTTCTTGATTAGAGTTTGCTTTGACTCTAAACAGTACCAAATTAAGGGGTAGAGGTCAGTGATTAAATTGAAAATGCTGTTTAAATTAGGATTTCGTCATGGAGAAATTCCACATTTTAGACATCATTTACCATTTGCAGATGAAACTAAAACCCAGCTATTGTCCTTGAAAATAGTTCTAAAATGTGAGGTGTGGATAGAAACAACCAATGTAAAAATTGTAATCATTATAATCATGTTTAGTATTGCTGAATATATACAAAATGTGAACATTAGTTATAATAAAATTGTTTCTAGACTAAACTGTCCTCAGCTGTGGTTTAGTGAGAAAAATAGTGATATCTCCTTATATTTTAGGTTTTATTGCAAAATTTTTGTATGGTAGGATGTTTTGTGATACAACTGACCAACAAACATGCATTAAATGTGATAACTCGAACATCTTTTTTTAAATCACTGCTCCCAATGGTAAACAATGTCTTTAAAACTAATTTTGAGGACGAGTAAGAGAAGACGAATAGAAGGTTTAAATTTTCATCAGAATGAGACATGAATTTTAAAAAGTTACAAAATTTCACATTTTAAAAAGTATATTATTTTGGACATACTTGATGATGTCATCACCTTCAAACTCTCTATTTAGTTTCTACCAAAAAAAAAAGGGAAAGTATTAACTCATGTTCTTGTCTAATACGCTTAGAAACTTCTGTTTTTCCTTCGACAAATTCAGTGCTTTAGGGCCTTCTGGTATTAAGAGACGGCAATAACTTGATGTGGATGATACAGCATAATTTATTATTCCTCTTAATTTAACAAAATTAGAAAGAAAATTAAGAATTTTTGTGAAGACTCATTTCCAAGTTCCTGAGAGACTTATGAAGTGGGGAATTCGTCACTCTCAGATTGTGTTTATGGTTGTCTTTTATATCACTGACTTTTTGAATAAAAACGTGTGATAATGTATTTTTCGTAAATTACTTTAAAGGCCCTGTTTACCTTTGGGAGCAGTGATTTAAAAAAAAGTTAAAGATATCACATTTGATGCATGTGTGTGAGTCTGCTGTATCACAAAACATCCTACCATTTAACATTTTCGCAACAAAGCCTAAGATATCAGGAGATATCTGTATTTTTCTCAATAAACCATAACTGCAGACGGTTTAGTCTGGAAGCATCTTTATGATAACTATTGTTCACATTTTATGTATTTAACAATACTTAACATCGATTTTACTGTTTTGAATTTTCACAGTGGTTGCGTCTATCCCTAACTCACATTTTAGAACAATTTCAAAGTACTAATGCTAGGTTTTTGTTTCATCTGCAAATGGTAAATTATGACTTTAAGGTCTGATTTACCATTTTGTTCTTATGATTTACACTGTACAGCTGACTTATTAAAATCAATTTCAATGTGTCTTTGTATGAAAATGATAAAAAGATCTGCCTTCGATCTTTCCCGTTATAAAACTTAAAATAGTTGGGTTTGACTTCTCTAGCAAAAGGACAGTGAGCGAGCAGGTTTAATGGTGAATGCAAGTGCAAATTCTGATGAGACACCGAGTTTAATGTCGAAAAGACACTTTGTTTCCATCTCGGTGTGAGTGTAAAGTGGTAGGTTGAGCACGGCCCATTTCATACTGGAACCTAGTGGCGTGTATGAAGTCTATGGAGACTTCAGAATTCAGTATGGAACGAGTTAACTTCACGTGATGGTATGTACGTCCATTCGACACATCAAGTTATATGCGGGTGTTTTCATGCATAAGTACAACGGCTAGACATCGCGGTCCACAGGTAAATTAGCCTCATGTAGTCCTTTCATGTTTTTGTTGTTGTTGTTGTTGTTGTTGTTGTTGTGTTCCTCAACCATTTATATCATCTATCTTCTGTCCTACCTTCTAGGGCGCGTATTGATGATTTTCTTTTAGTTTATATTACTCCTGAGTCTACTTCTGTAGAATAGACTAAACGCATCTCTCTCTTTTATAGGGAGACTCTTAATTAATATGCTGTGCTTTTGTAGATTCTTTTTTTTAGATATTTTTGTTTCTTCTCTGATATCATCACGCCATAAAACCTGAACAAGTTTCTACCCTTGTCTTGATTATCAACATACTTGTTTATCGGCACGCCTATTGCTTGTACAGTACTGACTTGTCCATGTTTATTCATGCCTGTTTGTATTGCATAAATTGAATCGTTTGTGGGGGTTTACTACAATGAATTATGAAAAAAATAAACATAGAGACTAATCTAAATCATAAGCCTTGTACTCTCATGAGTCTCATTCTCATTCTACATCTATGCTAGTTTGTTATTCTCATTCTACATCTATGCTAGTTTGTAGAAAAGGTAGATCATGACTTTTTCCGAATATATATCAAGAAAAGGTTGAAAATAAGAAGAAAAAATAAATCTGCTCCAGAATACACGAGAAAAGAGTAGTGTTGTAACAAAATATACTAGATACAATATCATATGCGTTGATTGTACGTCAATTCTTAACGAAAATTAATTGCAGACATTATTCAAAATGCCATTGTAGGACTATAATTCTGCCTTGATCACTTCCAATGGCATTTGTTGTTAAGTCTAGACATAAGCACCATCAAGATCATGCAGTAACTAACATGTGTATGTATTGATTGACTATCACGTAATTATTAGCTCCAAAATAGTGGCATTGTCGAAAGGTTTGTAATTATCAAGTGCCGTTGATTTATAGTTACATACCATACAAGCCGTATGGCTACCTTTCATTTTCATACCTAAAATAGGGGAGAGCTGAGAACAGTGTCTTCCTAACCCTGTGATAATTACTGTTTTATTCATTCGGCTTTATATTGTAATTACAATGTACAACATTACAATGTATTTGTCAGGTGCAAATGTTATAAAAGTAAAGAAAGATGCCTCTGTTGGTACAAGTGAATTACCGTCAGTTGAGAACATCTAGTGATCTGAATACCAGTGTCAATTCACAAAGCCCGAATGAACGATTATAAGATACCGTAACTACGTGTATGCCATATATACATAATATTTGTTATGGTTTGTATACGTAAAGTAGTGAGGACGATCTCTACAACGAACTTTGAACGCACTTCAACGATAAAGATAGCCTTACGGTTTTGTTGATAAATCGTGGCAATTCAAAGGTGTATATAACAATCAATATCTAGAAACACACGTCGAAAAAATATATTCTTGGCCTTATCACGTTTATGGTCCTTATGACCATGGCCTTATGTCAATAATGTAGTCGATGCGTGTGAGACGGGAATTGCTGGATTTGTTGTCACTTCAGATCACATCGCATCGCATCGCATCGCATCGCATCGCATCGCATCACATCACATCACATCACATCACATCACATCACATCACATCACATCACATCACATCACATCACGTCACGTCACGTCACGTCACGTCACGTCACGTCACGTCACGTCACGTCACGTCACGTCACGTCACGTCACGTCACGTCACGTCACATCACATCACAGCACGTCACGTCACATCACATCACATCACAGCACGCATCGCATCGCATCGCATCGCATCGCTTCGCATCACATCACATCACATCACATCACATCACATCACGTCACGTCACGTCACGTCACGTCACATCACATCACATCACGTCACGTCACGTCACATCACATCACATCACATCACGTCACGTCACGTCACGTCACGTCACATCACGTCACATCACGTCACATCACGTCACATCACATCACATCACATCACATCACATCACATCATAATAATCATGGACAATGAATGTGCTTCTCTGAAGAAATTCACTGAACAACAAGATATTCTATGGATCTCTCACACCTTTGGATATATTTTGGAGCCTTAAAACAACTTTCAGTTGACAGACTCCATTCGTACTTCTTTGTTTGTTTGTTCGTAATTGTTTGTTTGGTTCTTTTTATCGAAAATGAGCTTCTATAGAAATATTTGGGGAAATCCTTTTGTGATTTTGGGATTTTCCAATCCCTGTTGCTCAACAAACAGATATGAAATGAAATGAAATGAATTGAAATGAAGTGGAATTTATTGAAATGAAATGAACTGTATTCATATTGCACATAGTGCACATAATATTATGTATAAAAAGAGGATAATATATACAAAATATCGTGACATTTCTGCAAATAATTACAAACGTGGAGGGGACTTCTAAGAAGTAGTGCTTGTAAAATGTAGACCCTCTGCTGAATACAGCAAAAAATGATATCAACGGAAAGGCGAAGTGTTATATACATGTACAATTAAAAGGGCTCAATTATGAACTAACACCATGATTTGCCATGAACAATTTCACCTAGGCAAGTAGCTGAGGGATGTTCATTTGGGTAAAACAACCATTTATTCAACACATTTCAAGGTAGATAAAGCAATCGCCATGAGAATAATCACCGCATAAACAGGCTGAACATTCGCCACAGGTGGCGTTGTGTATCAAATCACGTTAACAACACTGAATCGAAAAGAAAGAATGTAAACATGTCGATTGACGACCACTTTCCGCAGATGGCGCCCAAGTGCTCTACCTGTACTGTTGAAGCTATGTAAGGAGACGGGTCGTCCAGAGGGCTGAGTGCCTTGGTGGAGATAAGCGTAGGTGCACCTCAAAATCCTGACACTCTGACCGCTAAGGACATCTCGCAGGGTATTACGGTTGTCGACCGAGTCCTCTCTGTCTGGCGGATCAAGAGACATCGGGTTCATAGTCAGTGAGAACGCATGCGTAGTGTTGTGACCGATATCCAGTCTGCTGGCAGTGGCGACGCAAAACCTTTTCAATCATGTCAACCTGAAATTGTAGCCAAGTGACACGTCTATGATGATGGGGCTTGCAACTTAACCTGTAATTCTAGATTTGCCCTGTCCGCCGACATAATACAATTATTAAAGGCAGCACTTTGCCGTTCTTCTTGACAGCAACATCCGTGAAGACTAAGAGCTTGTAGAAACATGGTAGAGGGGCGGGTGATGCTGCGAAGGAGTCGCCATTGCATCGTGTGTTGGCTTAAAGGGATGACTATATAGTATTGTTTGAGGTAAGGATTCAGCTTAACTTTTTGCGAGGTACTGAGAAACTGCTCTGTATATGAAATGTTAAAGAGCATACAATTCTAAGAAGAATTGAAAGTATATTTCATGAAAATCGGGTTTGAAATGGCTTAGATCCAAAAACAAAGTAAACAAAGCGATCCTAATAAAAGGTGGGACCCAGCTTTTATTAGGATCGCTTTGTTTTGGATATCTTAGACATTTCAAAACCAATTTTCATGAAATAAACTTTGAATTCCTCTTAATTTTTTATTATGCTTTTTCATATTTTATAAATGGTTTCTCATTTAATATAAAAAAGGAACTAAAAATCAAACCAAATTAAACCCAATATGTGACACCGTGGACTCACTGGTTACGACAGCTTCGTGACATAGTGTAGCAGCAGACGTCATTTGCATTTTTTTTCTCTCTATTTAGGAAGTAGAGTACAATTTCATCCCTCAATTTTAGAATTTGACTTTCACTTCTTTTTTTTCAAAGAATTTTAATATATATTTGATCTGTACAATTTACAAAATACTCTTTGCAAAATATTCACTGTGGTAAAAGTTATGTTACTGGCACTTTGTGTTTGTAATTGTTATTTCTGCACACACCAATCGGGTTTTTCCTCATTCTTGGTATCATTTTTCAAACAATGTAATCTTGTCATGTTTGTTATTAATATTGGCACATATAAAAAGGGCAGTTTTGTTTTAATCGTAATTTTGTGTATTTGAATGTAGGGCCTATGTACTTGTATCCCTTTTGTCTATTGTGCGGGGACCCTTAGTAGAGCATTTTCTTTTTTCATTAAAAGGGCTACCCTGTTTGAAAAAATAAATAGATAAACCTTGTGTAGGTAGTACCAAAGTGAAAGACAGAAGAGGCTTAGAATACATCAAACCTGTGTGGCCGCGAGCTGGTCGTCACCGTTGGAGTGACGTGGATACCAATTAGGCCCCGGGTAACTGAGAGTGAGCAATACGTTCCTTCTGTTGTACAATATTTAGAACAGCGTTGACCGCATGGTCACCGATGTTTCGAAATCTGTATAACATCGTCTAATTCTTTTCACACGATATACTATCTATTTGTTGCCGTAGATGGACAGAACAGAACAGAACTGAAATGAAACCAACAAAACCAGCTTCTATCATTATCATGATTGTTACCTATATTGTGATAACGCCTTGTACACTGTAATCCTCATAAAGGCAACTTGGCCTAAAGGAATTGGTATACCGCGGACTTCCACATCACTATGATTATCATATCACATCACGTCAAATCATCATGTGATAATCATCTTTTAAAGGCTAATAATGATAATAATAATAATAGTAATAATAACAATAATAATGATAATGATAATAACAATAATAATAACGGATTATTATTATTATTATTTTTTCTTTACCCAGGGTATAGCGTCCTCACTGTTGCCAGTGCTGTACCAGAGGGCCCTGTCATTGTTTTTACCTAGCGTTGCAAGGTATCCATTTATACACCTGGGTCGAGATGGACAGTGGTTACAAACACCTTGTTGTCCAAAGACGTAATCAGTGGGCGGGAATCGTACTCTGATCGTCCGATTCGGAGTTGGGAGTCGGGAGTCTTATCCGCCATGCCACAGGTACCCCCTCTGATGCACAAGACAAGTGTCAAAATGTGTCTCGCCCATTCGCGTAGAAGAAATTAATGTTTTTCTAACTCCCGGAAGTTCATTAACCCCGCCTATGACCTTTGACCTTGTGGTGACCTTCAACTCCCCAAGGGACATTTACCAGCCAAGTTTGGTCACAAACGGACATATCTATAGGGATCAAAAGTTATGAGCCATAATCGAAACGCGACGTAAAAACTGAACATTGGGCCATAAAAATTCGTTGACCCCTGCCTGTGACCTTTGACCTTGAGGTGACCTTCATGTTTGATTAAAAACTCACATTGTATAACCACTCTTCGCTCCAAGTTTGATTGAAATTAAAGTCCTCAGTAGAGATTTATTCAAGTTTTTGTAACGTGACGGACGGACGGATGGACAGATACAGCCGGCGACCCCTTCAGTCTCCCCGCACCTCCGGTGGGCTCGACAAAAATTAAACATTGTTGTTGATATTCCTGCCTGTGCATCTGCGAGATCAAATCATAGATTCTTTGCACGTTTATCCGACCTGCAACGATATATTGATGGGCCTATGACAGAAGGAGATCATAATTTTGTATACATCCTATGATTTTATGTCTTTAGTCTATACATAATTTATGTTTGAAGTGATCACAAATAATACGTTACAAAAGCGATTTCACAAAGACAAAAAATCGAAAAATGCACTTGAATTCAGGAAATATTATTCTTTTTATTTATTGAATAATAAAAAAGCGGGGATGTTCACACATACAATTTGCTATTTTCCCTTTGCGGGTTATCCGATGAATATGATTTTTATTTAACGACTTAATATAAAATTTAGAAATGCGGAAAGTACTTTAAATTCAACACGGAAAGCAATCAATAAAGATAACTGATCCAGTTAACATTAGCAATCAAGAAGTAAAAAATCCCGCTGACATTAAAATGCATTTAACTCCATACTTACTTCTGACTGTCCCAAGTCAGCCTCCAATTGATTCAATGTGATAGCATTCAATTTTCCAGATTTCTTACCCATTCATTAACCTAATTAATTTTCTTCAGTCTTACAGATAAGAGTGGTGCCGCAAATATTGTAAAATCGTTTAATCCAAGACATCGGAAGGATATGATGACATATGAAATTGCTCATATATATATATATATATATATATATATATATATATATAGTTGAGACAATGTAGATAACAGAAGATGTCGCATGAAACCGGCAGAGTTGTGAAGCTTTCGACCGTGGTCTTCCTCAGCTTTAATGTCTGTTTGTGAAACGAAATATATGTTTTTGAGCATAACAAATCTGAAGTCATAAACACAATATATTAAATATAAGTTGAGCATGAGTTAATAGTTACATGACATACTTGGCAATATTTTTTGGCACTTTGCAACACATTCAACAATGTATAACTGGAAATGAGTGTATAGTGAGTATATATAGCATACAAACATATCATACAATACAAATTATCAAACATATATCATAAATAAACTAAATAATATGATTACCTGCTAAGCAGACGTTTGCGTTGCCTGGATGTCTTGTGGATGTCTTGTGGCTGTCTTGTGGCGGGATGTGAGTGATCATGTGATATTGGGGGAAGGTTTGTGTGCGGTGGTGCATGTCAGGCAGGAGTGGGGTAGTGTAAAGAATTAGGTTCAGTGTTACAAGTGTGTCAGTCGTGTCAGTGCAGATAAAGAATTGTTAACAATTACGATACAATGAACATTCTCGTGGTCATTAACCCCTACAGCTGATTTACCAACAATCAAAATAGCAGGCATGGAACCCGGGTACAGATAGAGTGTGGATAGAGAGTGGATAGTGTGTTGCCAATTGTCCCTAGGTACATAACACAGAAATATACAATATACACATTATTTTATATACCAAAATTGTTGCTGAAACAATCTTCATACTCTTGCCACATAATATAACAAAATTGTGTCGCACAGTATAATTTTTCTGTGTACACCTCTATCAATCTATCTATTAATCTATTCATAATTCATATTTATATATATATTCATATTGAGATCGTATATATATATATATATATATGTATATATATATATGTATATACATATATACACATATATATCCATATACATATGCATGCATACATACACATAAATATCATATACACACATACATACATATATGATTACATAATTCCTTCTATCCACATTATATAATAACTGAGTATGTAACAATACCTATCAGTTAACCAATACAACATCAAAAAATCGCAATCCTTTACAGACATTCTATCTTTTCCGTAAATATAGTCTCATTTTACATAAAACCCGGGTACAGATAAAGAGGGGATAATGTTTTGCCACTTAGAAATAAGATATATGCCAAAATTATTGCTGACAAAATCTTCATGCTATTCCCACGTGATATAACAAAGCTGTATCGCACAATAATTATTATATATACTGTTTCTCTGGTGCACAGCTCTACCTCTCTCTATCTATAATCATCATTTCTTATACATATTATATGATATTCATGCACCCATGTTATGATTATATACACATGCATACACTACATATATACATATATATACATAGAAGAGCCTGCTTGCAAAAACCGACAGGTCCATATTTGCCAAATGGAGACACATGTGGCTAAAGGTCAAGAAAAATAAAGAGAACAACAAGGAAATTTCTGCCTCTCCTGACCATAACCTCAAAAACATATCTTTATATGTAATGACCAATATATCATTCGAAAGGTATCACCTTGTACTTCATGACAGACATCGTACTTCAGAATCTTCAGAAATGGACTCATCGGCCCCTGCAAACAAACCCCTCATACATATATACATATATATATATATATATATATATATATATACATATATATATATATACATTATATATAAATGTACATATACATGCACATATACATACATACATACATATACATGTGTGAACATATATATATATATATACATATATACACATACATATATGTATTTAATTATTTGATATATAACAATGACAATGACTATCAATCATCCAATGCAACATCTCTTCTGATGAATACAATATCATCTTTCATATACATTTCCTAAATACCATTCTATATTACTCATCTACATTAATACCATACGGTGTGAGCGTTTTAAGTTTCAAGATCCAGTATGATTCCCGCCTTAAAGTGACTTGATTTGATTTTTTGTGGATAAGTTCAATGCCCGTGACCCGTACATCGTCGATTGTGTGATCAAGTGTGCTGAAATGCTGTGCTACCGGAATTTGTTTACGTTTTTCTGTGTTATATTTGCGGATGTCAGAGCGGGTGTTGTTCATGCGTGTGTATAACGTTGTGGTGGTTTTTCCGACATATTGTTTTCGGCATCGGGCGCATGTGATCAAGTAAATTACGTAACTTGATTTACAGTCAATATGTTGCAGTATGTGAAACTCCTCTCCCGTGACGGTGCTGGAGAATTTATTTGTGTTCTCCATCAGTGGACAGATACAACATTTTTTGGCATTGCATTTGCTTGATCCCCTTGGTCTGTTTGCATGTACATCAGCCTCCTCATGCACTTTGGCGGAGACCAGCAGGTCTTTAAGAGATCGACCTCGGCGAAAGGATACAATAGGAGGCTCAGGGAATATTTGTTTCATGTCCTCTGACTGATGCAGAATTGGGAGGTGTTCACGCATGACCTGAGAGAGTTTTCTTAGATTTGGGTGAAATGATACAACAAAGGGCGTCCTTTTCAGTGGCTTTTTGATTTTGTATTTCAGAAGGTCTTCTCGGGGGACGGTGGAAGCTTTATCTACAGCTTTCTGGACATCTGTTTTGTTGTAGTTGCGCTGTGATAGATGTTCTTGTAGTTGTGCTATTCCCTGTGAGGCATTCACCTCTTCTGAGCAAATTCTACGAATGCGTAACGCTTGACTATATGGGATACTCTGCAAAGTATGGGAGGGGTGACAAGATTCGGGAAATAGATAAGCATGACTGTCAGTGGGCTTAGAGTAGAGGGTAGTGTGGAGTGCTCTGTTCTTAATATAAATCAAAACGTCCAAAAAGGGAACATGAGTAGTGGATGTTTCAAATGTGAGTTTGATTGTGGGATGAAATGAGTTTATCAAGGAGATGAAATCATCAAGGGGTGATTGATCATGACACCATATGAAATTGATGTCGTCGATGTATCGGCGCCATGAGTCTTCGTACGGTTTGTGTGGTGATGCATGAAGGATTTCTTCCTCTAAATCGGCCATGAAAATATTGGCATAGGAGGGAGCCATTGGTGTGCCCATGGCTGTTCCTTCTATTTGTAAATAGTGGGTGTCAACAAATTTGAAATTGTTCAGTTTGAGAATCAATTCAATTAGGCGGGTTAGGTGGTATGTGGGAGGGGATTTGTCGTCCCGTTTATCCAGAGCCCTCTTGCATGCGGCTAAGCCTTCTTTATGTGGTATATTGGTATAGAGGGAGCTAACATCAGCTGACACTAGTATGGCATTCGAAGGGACTGGCCCTTTTCTGTTGATTTTTTCAATGTGACACAAGAAATCTGTGGTATCTCGGACATAGGACGGCGTGTTAGCAACTAATGGCCGGAGCATAGTATCCACAAATCTTGATATCTGTACTGTGGGACAGGAGCATCCCGATACGATTGGACGTCCGGGGTTGCCTACTTTGTGAATTTTCGGCAGAAAATATATATTCGGGCATTCAACATTGCTGGGTATTAGTAGTGGTTTGATGTCCTTAGCTACATCTAAATCTTTGATCACTGCTCTAACTTGCTTAACATGTTCATCACTGGGATCTATCCTCAATTTGTTGTATGTTGGGGTGCAAAGTTGCCTATTACCTTCAGCAAGGTACTGTTCCTTGGATTGAATGACTACTGTTGAGCCTTTATCAGCCGGTTTGATAATTAGGTTCCTATTGGTTCGAAGTTCTCGGAGAGCTGTCCTCTCTGCCGGTTTGAGATTGTCTTTGTATCTTTACTTACTTAGTTTCTCCAATGATTCATCAATTTTATCCAAATACAGCGCTAGCGATGGGGGGACATTGTGTTTGGGCAGCCACACATTCTTATTTGTAATTCCCCTCTTCAGGTGTTGTACCACTTCATGGTGGGGTGGGGGACCTACGGTTGGTGTTGAGCCGACACTTTGATCCGAGTTATTATTCTGATCTCCCACTACATTTTTATGCCCAGTATTAGGAGAGTTGTAATGATACTGGAGAATCATGCGTCGTTTGAATACTCGGAAATCACATTGTAACTGCAGGGGGTCTATTCTCGGAGGGGTCGGGCAAAATCCAAGTCCTTTCGAAAGAAGAGTAAATTGATCAGAGGATAAATCACAATCAGACAAATTTACAACTAAATTACTTTGTGGTCGAACATCAGAGTGGGATTCAGTCTCACAATCACCTCTCTGAAAATTGTTGGTATCAGAGATGTTCTGAGATGCAGAGTTTGTAATGAATTGTTGTCTTCTCTTAACATATCTTCTATGGTTATATCTACGATTTCTAGATGTACAGGGGGTTGTTTGATTACACTGATACACATCATGATTGGCATTAACATAATCTTTCATACCTTGAGCATGACGATCTCTGCTGTTTACTGAAGTATTCCTGTTCAAGTTCGTATGCAGATATCTGTCTCTGTTCAGTTTCCTTCGCTTAATTCCAGATAGTTTTGTTCTCTCTATACACACATCTCTGTTTATGCCGTTGAGTATTCCTCGATATTCATCTCCATTGCATAGTGAGCGAAGTTTGTTTTTAAGACGTTCTATTTCCTCCTGAATTGTGCTAATGTTTGTGTCAGTTGCCAAGATGCTTATGTTGCGCAGCTCTGCCGATGCCTCGTGAAGAGTTGACTGCCATTTCCTTTGGATATCCTCAGATGCGTTTAGGCAACACGCTTTCTTGATGCCGAGACCTCTGGGGGTGAGGCCTTCTTCCTTGTATAAGTGAAGATAATCCCTGTGGAGACGGTATCTCATGAGCTTGGAGTATTGGCGATGCAGTCGTTGACTTATCTGGCTGCAGGTCATTGGAACGTGTGTCTCGGGTGTATGTGACGACATATCTGCGTGCGACATCGGGTTCATGGTGGTTGGTGGTCGTTGTGGCGGTCGTAGTCCTGCCTGTTGCCAATGTTGTGAACGCGGTGTCGTTCGATGCGTGGTGTTTGTTAACAATTCTTTATCTGCACTGACACGACTGACACACTTGTAACACATCGGGTTCATGGTGGTTGGTGGTCGTTGTGGCGGTCGTAGTCCTGCCTGTTGCCAATGTTGTGAACGCGGTGTCGTTCGATGCGTGGTGTTTGTTAACAATTCTTTATCTGCACTGACACGACTGACACACTTGTAACACTGAACCTAATTCTTTACACTACCCCACTCCTGCCTGACATGCACCACCGCACACAAACCTTCCCCCAATATCACATGATCACTCACATCCCGCCACAAGACAGCCACAAGACATCCACAAGACATCCAGGCAACGCAAACGTCTGCTTAGCAGGTAATCATATTATTTAGTTTATTTATGATATATGTTTGATAATTTGTATTGTATGATATGTTTGTATGCTATATATACTCACTATACACTCATTTCCAGTTATACATTGTTGAATGTGTTGCAAAGTGCCAAAAAATATTGCCAAGTATGTCATGTAACTATTAACTCATGCTCAACTTATATTTAATATATTGTGTTTATGACTTCAGATTTGTTATGCTCAAAAACATATATTTCGTTTCACAGACAGACATTAAAGCTGAGGAAGACCACGGTCGAAAGCTTCACAACTCTGCCGGTTTCATGCGACATCTTCTGTTATCTACATTGTCTCAACTATAATTTCACTTAAGATGACAGAGGCGTGCGGTAGGAATATCAGCATCATCACACTGTATATATATATATATATATATATATATATATATATATATATATATATTGTATACATATATATATATATATATATATATATATATATATATCAATATATATATATATATATATTGCATCTCCAGATGAATAAGCATTCAATTTGTCTCTATTATAAAAGGCACATGTCCTAATATGGTACAAATTGCTAAAGTTATACATTTACATAAAAATGACGATAAAGATATGCAAAATTGCCAACTATCGCCTAACTATTTTAATACTTGTTGCATCAAAATATTCAAAAGCTTGTTTAAAACAGATTTTGATAATTCCTAAACAATAATCAAGTATCTTTCATATGCCACAGTTTGGGTTTCGAAAAGAAAAAAAGTTCAACTGAGTGTGAAATCACACAATAATTTATTGTTAAATAAAAATCACCGACTTAATTAAATGAGAAAACACGTTATGGCATTATACATGTCCTTACGTAAGGCATTCGACATTATTGATCACGTAAAACTTCTTTGAAAATTAAAGGATTATGGTTTTCGTGGAATAGATTTATCTTGGTTCAAAGGTTATTATCTATTAGGCAAAAATTTGTTTTCAGTGCCGGTTGCAATTCATCTTTGTCTATATTATCTAATGGACTTAAAGGAGACCTCCGGATGATTTTCAGATTTTTACATTTGAACAAATATGAATTAGTTATACCGAGGACAGAGTTTCAGAATTTGTGATAATTGGGATGAAGAATTAAAATATTTTCAAAATTTAGAACAAATTGCAATGAACAAGGATGATGACATGGCACAGTCACAATAAGAATGCATGAGTTGGGGCTCAAGGAAGCAGAACAAAAGAAGAAGGCATGCATATATTATACACAGGTGAACTCGCAAGCAAGCAGTATTGTAATGGAATTACGCTGCTACATTTCTGAAATATGTGAACCTCCTGTGTCATCATCCTTGTTCAGTATAATTTGTTTAAGGTTTTTCAGAGTATTGATTGTCTGCTCAAGAACCACAATAAATTCCACAAATCTGTACATGGAGTTGTCGATTTATGTACTATATGATGTGAAAGTATGAAAATCGTCTGGAATGTCCCTTTAATGGAGTTCTCATTGCTTCATAATTGGTCCCTTATTAATCTACCAATATATAGAGATCAATATGCAATCATCATCAAAATTGAAAATTCTGTATGTAAGCTGATAATGTACTACCAAGCTTACGTCCTATTAAACTCTGAGTGCCCGGATTAATATTTTAAATGCAGGACTGATCAAATAATGAATTTGGTTCAAATGTAAGAAATTGTGTTTGGTTGTAGCAAAACGATTTTTTTTTCATTTCTAACAACAAACGTCTGTTACAAACGAGCCGTCTTAGGCACAATAAATAAAGATTGATGGTTTATGATTGCGCAAAAAACAAATAGTACACGATTGCTAGGCACTATCAGTCATAAACTTATTTTAACGTGGAATTTTCTCATAGCTTACTAAGTGATTGGTATATCATAGAATAAAGTTTTCATTCCTGAAAAAAAGAAAACCGCTTCTCATGCAAACGTACGAGGCCTACTCTTAATGGTATTCATTAATTGAATAATCAGAAACTCTTAATAGCTCATACATCGCTAGACACCATCATTATCATCATGTACGGAACTATTTTCCTTGATTAATACATACAGCAATTTTTATTTCTAAAAAATGGAAGATAAACTTTTATAAGAGAGCTCTACTGATGAGTTATAAACGTTATAAAAACATGAGCAATCAGTCAACAACCCACGCTACGATACTCTTTACTGTTCACAATACTTAAGCAAAAAAAAAAAAATATATATATATATATATATAATGTAGTCTTTAGATCTTATTCACTGATCTGTCTAATGCTGTGTCAGCCTATACAGGCAATCATTCACCCCTCCCCATCCCCTTGCACTGCATGACAATGTCATGAATAGATAGACAATTCTCATTCGGTTTGAAATGACATCATTACTCGTGGGCTGTATGACTCTTGGGTGTCGGTCTCGTGACATGCACCCGTTGCTCCTGCGGCTGCCTGTAGTAAGGACTTGTGTTTCTAAATCTATATGTGTTTCCTTAGTGGCCACATAAAGTACATCCATACAAAAAAAAAGAACTAATAGCATGATGTTCGTTCATGTGTGCATATTGATTTGAAATAAGTTAATAACCAGAAATATTATGTTGAAAGGTTCTATGATATTCCTGAAAATTTAAAGGAAACAAAGTTAAAGTGCAAAAACAAAGATGTACTAGAAAGCACTTACAAATCGCTACAGAATAGAGTGAATAAGAAGCAAAAGGAAGTGTCTCTGTAAGAATGCTTGACAGGAAGACAGTGAAAGATAATGCCCACGCTCGCTTCACTTCAGTCGAAGTGAAAATAATTGTTAGGATACAAATGACACATCATGTCTTTTGACTGACATACTATGCTTTGAAGCAATGTTCATTGACCGTTCTTTAGCAGTCACCAACTTTGCACAAGACTAGTGACTTTATTAAACTTCATGGTAATTTGCGATAATTACACTCTCTGGAAAGTGCTCCTTTGGGAAAGGACAGTTGGGCTATTATCACTCATAATAATAGAGCTTTTGCACTCGGTATCCCATTAATGCGACTGGGTTGTGAAAGACATGTAGGTGGATTCCAGAAAGGATTCGGTTAATGCATCGAGTTATGGAAGATATCTATATCGAAGGACAATAATACATTGATATACAGTATATATCATCTACTTTATGTCGGATTTCAGCTTTGCACCAAGAGCGTCAACGTGTCCTGATAACCAACTTGCACCGTCGGGGATGCAGGATGATGTCTTCAAAGACCCCATCGTCCAGTTCGTCAGGCTTGTTTCCTGGGGGGAACTCAATCCGGTATCGCTGCATGATCCTCGCGAAGATGAAATAGAGTTCGAGTCTCGCTATGTACTCCCCAGGGCACATTCGTGGGCCTAACTCATGCACATGCACACACACACACACACACAAACACATGAAAAAAAAAATCGGGAAAGAATTAATACATAAAGCAGATGCTAAATATCGAACATGATTAACTACTGACGAACATAAACACTATGAAAGTCATATACACTAACCAGCGACTTTCTTATGAAAAATAATGCACACACATTCAAAGTGTATCATCTTTAATTCATAAATCATTGCGGCCGTGCCATGTTATATACTAAGGGCCTGAGAATTAAAAAGAGAAAATCAACTGTGCTAGTATGTATTCTGTTGATTTGAAAAAAAAACCAAAAACAACCGGTGTATCTGTACAGTATGTCCCCCAAAAAATTACAACGGGGTCCTCCGCAATGAATAGTGAATCAATCTAAATACAAATTCAGGGTATGAAACTATAACTCATTGCCCACATCTTACAGAAATCCCCATACGATTTGCTTCAGTGGTCAAAGAGAAATGAGGAATTTTGTAGAGGATGTCGGGAATCTCTTCTGTCCAAATTCTGTCTATTATTCACACACAAGAGCATTGAATTGCTAAAATTAGAAGAATCAGACTCATGACATGCTTTGCAACAATCCACATTTCTCTGTGACCGCTAAACCAAATTGAATGGGGTTTTCTGCAAATAGAGCTAGGCTGTTATGTTTTAAGACCCTGAAGTAGCACTTAGACAGGTTGATCATATTGGGTGTTATCAATACTATTCGAAAATCTGATTGTAATTTTTGGGGCGACTTACTGCAGTATGTCACGAAAAAAATTACAATCAGATTTTCGCATTGATAACGCTCAATATGATTACATTTTTTAAATGCTACTTCAGATTCTTTAAATATAATATTTTAGCTCTATTTTGCAGAAATCCCCATTCGGTTTGGTTAAGCGGTCACAGAGAAATGTGGATTGTTGTAAAGCATGTCATGAATCGGATTCTTCCGAGTTTAGCACTTCGATGCTCTTGTGTGTGAATAATAGACAGAACTTGGACAGAAGAGATTCCCGACATCCTCTACAAAATTCCGTATTTCTCTTTGACCACTGAAGCAAATCGAGTGGGTTTTTCGTAAGATGTGGGCGATGAGTTATAGTTTCATACCCTGAATTTGTATTTAGATTGATTCACTATTTTTAAAGATATCATTGCGGCGGGCACCGTTGTATTTTTTTTTTGAGGGGGACATACTGTACATACACCTACAACTCTGAATTTTCACAGGAGAGTTTTTAGATCTGGCAGAAGAGGGTATGTCTAGATATATCCCTTCGCAGCAATACTTCAGAGAATTTTTAAAACCTGGGTAAAAGGGTGCGTGTATCTCAGGATACACCCTTTTGTCAAATAAAAAAAAAAACATTTGTATATTGCCAATATATTACACTGGCAGAAAGGGTGGTTTTTTTTTTTCAGAAATAGATGAAATGCGGTACCCGGAAATATAACTAGACAAAATGGTGCATATATGCATAAATATATCAATTCATAAATTATTTTGGTGACTTTTGATGCAAGAAAGTTATCAAATAATAATGATTTTAAGCGGACAGAATATATACAAGGCTGGCAACCTATATAGAATAATGATTTCTACAGTGAAGGGGAACTCCAAAATGTCTAGGTCGATTTTTTTCGGCTTTGCAGTCACTGTAGTAGAACAGAGGTATGCCCTTTTGTAAAAGCGCGGCAGAGTATTGTGCGGTTCTTTCCAGAAAGTTATATTTTCAGCTGAAGCCCGTCAGTGACATGCATATCTGATGATCTGTTCTTTGAGTAGATTCCAGGCCACTGTGGATTTTTCATCTGTATTGATTAATAAATCACTGCATTTCATGCTGTTCAGTCTCCAGTGTATGTTTCTTTTTTTTTTCTTATTACTTTGTTTGTCGTATTTTTCGAACCATAATCCACAAATAACGGATCACTCCACTTTACCTATGGAATTCAATCTATGATAAATCCCAAATGCTTAGAATAAACAATGCCAATTAAGCAATTCGCTTACCCACTCCGAATGGCAGGAAGGCAGGGTGTGCCTTTAAGACGCAGCCAGTGCCTTCGTCTAGAAACCGTTCCGGCCGACAACTCTCGGGCTCGTCCCAGAACGCCTCGCTGTGGTTCATGGCCATATAGTTCGCATAGAGCGTCGTACCCTTCGGAATGAGGTAATCCCCGAGCCGAGTTTCCCGTGACGTTAGATGCGGAATTCCGAGGGGGCCGAGTGGCCGAAGACGTATCACCTCTTGTAACGTTGCCACCACGTAGGGAGTCTTTGTGCGGTCGTGTTGGGTCAGTGTCTTTTTCGCTCCGATCTTCAAGTCCAGTTCGTCGTGCACCTAGCGAATATCATGTTGCACATAATATGACATGATATGATATAGTATAATATAATACAATAAAACACAATATAATATAATACAATATAATACAATATAATGAATGTAATTTAATAAGATATAATAAAGTACAATATAATATATATACATGTGTATATATAGGTATATTATAATATAATTATATTTGACGACTAAGCTTCATTCATTTTTTTTTCTTCTAGCATGTCGAAAGAGCATCAGACTAAACTTCTCTCTTAAAGCAGTTGGGACAGTAACAAGTCGGGGGAATTTGTACTTTTTAAGAAAATACATTTCAGCAAAACTCTCCAAGCATTTCGTCTCACTGTTATCCTGCAGTGATGTCACAAATTGCTGTAGTCTTCTTACCCAGGAATGGCATCATAAAAACTTAACAGATTCAAAATATTTAAGAGGACATTGTCCGATTTTCTCCAAACGACACAGATGTGTTGCATTGAATATTGCTCCCTTCACTAAATCGACATACTGAATTAGGATTTCATTCTCTTTTTCTATTTTTTCAAATTTTCGAATTTTCTTCCTTTTTTCAAATTTGATTCTCTGAGAAACGTGGTGTGAGTGTGACATATGTCGAGAAAATAGAAAATTTAGAAATGTTAATTTAAAAAAAGGAAATCACAAAGATCTTTAATGTACCTTTCTCTGTACATCAGGGTAAAATGCCATGATGACGAGAGACCATACGATCGTACATGCAGTGGTGTCGGAGCCCGCGAGAATAAGATCCAGCAGCATTCTCCACATACCCTTTTCCTCGACAATGCTGGCGTCTGCAACATCGCCCTCGCTTGTCGACTGAAGTTCGTTTAAGATGTTTCTGGTCAGACTACTGACCTCTTCGCCACTGGCGCCGTGCTCCTTCGCTCGCTCAACAAAGTTTAGCATCTGTTTACGCAGGAAGGCGCCACTTTCTCGAAGCGGGCGCCAAGGTTCCGTGTAGTACATGAACGGAAAGATATTCATCAGAAATCTATTTCCTGGGCATCCCACTATCACCTTGGCAGCCTTCAGTATCTGGCAGAACATCTCATCGTTGTAGTCGAAGCGCGATCCGTGTAACAGAGAACCCATGACGTTCGAGGCGGCCATCGTGACGTGGTCACTGGGGTCAAAGCCTTCCATCCTGTCAGCGTGGGCATCGAACACTTCCAAAAGATGATCGACTTCTTCCAGCATAATGGACTCCAGTTTACTCCCTGATGGGCCGATATCACGAAGAGCGGGACCGATTATCTTCCTAATGAGCTTCCACGTCGGTCCTTCATTAGAAACTATCCGCCATTCTGTTCGCGTATAATGGTTATACAGGTAAAAAAAAAAAGATTCGAGTTGAAAACTCTCCTGCATTGGTATTTCATTTGAAATTGATGTTAAACGTTTGATCTCGAGCACTATTTTCCTCCGGAAATCTCAGCTACCAACGCTATACAGCTTTTATAGCTTCCGAAAGTCTATGACCCAATTATCGACTGTGACGTGATCAAGACGAATCAGACAGGTCATTTCGCTAGTGAAGGCTTTTTAGCACTGACAGCTGAAAGTTTAGAGGTAATATTAGGCGTTTTCACATCAGCCCGATGTTTCGAAATAGCGCGCTATTTTCTGACTTGGGGAATTAACCTGATCACGCTATTTGATAATAGACGTTTTCACATCAGCCCGATGTTTCGAAATAGCGCGCTATTTTCTGACTTGGGAAATTGGAAAATATCTCGAGCTTGGATTTTTATCGGGCTGATGTGAAAACGCCTAATGTAAACACAAACTAGCGCGCTAATTGTATCGCTCTGATCATCGAGAACATTTCTCGAATCCAACTCGGGAAATTTCTGAAATAGCGGGATAATTGGCGAACTAGCGCGCTATTTGATAATGTGAAATCGACTCAAGAAATTAGCGCGATGCATCCCATTATGTCTAGCGTTGTGTTCACTAACATTTATATTCACAAACAGATGTTTCATTATTACATCAAGATGTGAACGTACTGTATTCATGAACCGAAGATTAATTAACATCTGAAGGGACTAATATTTTTTTTTTTTAATTTTGCAAGACGTTTTGTGTGTCGGTGGATATCGTCAACCATAATTAGGCTACTATATCGAAATTGTACAGGGTTCCGCGAAACAAGAAGAAAATACGTATTGTTTCCATTCACGCACACGCACACACACACACACACACGCACTCAAAAATATTACTGAATCATAATCATGTGAATATTTTGTACGACACCTCAGCAGAAATGCTGGCCTTATTCACATTTCGTTAATAACAACGCTAAACAATTGAGAACAGGGTGGAAATGCAATCAACTTTATGCAGGATAAAACTTGATAATCACCATCATGATCGAGTGTTATATCCCAGAATTGACACTTTATGCATGTTAAGCACTTCGTTCAAGCGAAGTGGACGCAGACTGGACAAGCAGTCAGGACGTACCAAGGAATATGGCGTTCATTAGCTTCAGGAAAAGACTGAGTATATCATTATTGATCAACTATGCGATTCATGAAGTATACTTTGTATTCATTAGTGATACTGTTTAACCTTCTCTATCCTCCCTGGGTGATTTGTTTTAACCCTTCTGCATTGCAAGATAAGTTCATAAGGATGGTCGCTGAACGTAGATGAGGAGTTCTCTAAACACATCTAATTGTTGTATTTACCCGTTACAGTTTCGGCGACAGGCTGTCATCTTTCTCAGCTGATGGCTAACCGGCAACTGAAGTTCTGGCACCGATTAGCAATCCCCCATTAACCCCCATTAACTGGAAGGGTACGCCGTTAGAAGCGAGGGAGAGCCAGGGGCCCAGGGCCTCAACATACTCATTAGTCAGGCCATCTGGATAAAGAGAACCCCTTACCCCTTACCAACTGTCTAACATTAATGATGACACTATAACCCGGCTGTCACACCTGGAAGATTGCCTAACGGCGCCAAAACATCAGTTGCCAACAGGGCCGGCGGAGCGTTTTCAAAAGATCTCTATCTATTTCTATTCAGTGCCACTTACGTACTTTCGGGTTAAACAAAGTGATGACACCTTATGTATTCATGGAACACAAAAAGTATGGGGGCCCGAGCCCCCACGGCCCCCACGGTTCCGCCGGCCATGGCCGATTAGCTATCGTTTGAGAAAGATGACAGCCCGTCGTCGAAACTGTCACAGGTAAATACGTCAAATGGATGAGTTCCTTATCTATATTCCGCTATATTGTTCAGCCCTTCTGCAGTTTTTTTTTTTTGTGTGTGTGTGTGTGTAACACAAAATTGACAACTACAACTTTATCCGAACTGACGTCAACTTACCGTCTTGTTCTCCAAAAGCGAGCAAGCCCCACTGGTGTTGTAATCTCCCGCTGGTTGCGGCCCCTTGTCGCAAGAACGCTTCCCGCACGACATCGGGGTCACTGATGACTACAACTAGTCTCGTGCCGATTTTCAAGCTGAACACTCTACCGAATCTTTCTGAGAGCTTCTGAAAAGTTAGGTCTGGTCTGGAACCGAGGCTGAATAGGTGACCGATGCCGGGCCATCCCCACGGACCCGGCGGAAGCTGACGTTGACGGCGCAGTAGTTGAATCACTGAGGACAGCGCGTATGCGACAGCCAAGCCCAAAGTAATGGCAACAACATTCGTTGAGATGCCCCCCGCCAGTTGAGCATGTAGGAAGCCTATCATCTTTGCCGTACACCCACAGAAGTATTACTGCAAGTGAACTGTAAGACAGACAAGAGAAGTAATTATTTTTTGTTTGCTTGTTTGTTTTTATGAGGTTTTGTATGTACAATTCCTTCTCGGATAGTATATGCAACAATCTTTTAAAATCTGATGTTTGCTCAGTGCGCCTACCAATGTTATCACAACATACGATATCAATTTCATGCAGGATGCCATAATGTATAAATTCTGCCCGTGTAAGAAATGGGCCTGGAAACTGACGAAAAGCTCATAAATATGAGCAATTAGACACTTAAGCCTACATTTTTTCGGTTTACATCTCCATAGGTGATTATCTTCTCAGCGCTATGTTTCGGCTGCGTTTTGTGCTTAAAGGACAAGTTCACCTTCATAAACATAAGGATTGAGAGAATGTAGCAATATTAGTAGAACACATCATTTAAAGTTTGAGGAAAATCAGACAATCCGTTCAAAAGTTATGAATTTTTGAAGTTTTTGTGCAGTACCCGCTGGATGAGAAGACTACTGCAGTGTATGAATAACTTGCGTACAACGATATAAAGAAAATATAAAGAGAATTTCACAAAATTCCATCTTTTGAAAAAAGTACACATTCCCCTGACTCGTTACCGACAAATATTATGGGTAATATTATTCCCCCTGCCTTTAGAAAGAGGCAAGTCAAGTGCTCTTTTATTATGCGAAAAAAGTGAAAACGTGTTGAATTTTCTTTTACATTTTCTTTATACTGTTGTACGCATATGACTCACAAGCTGTAGTAGTCTCCTCATCCAGCGGTTCCAACACAAAAATTTAAAAAATTCATAACTTTTGCATCGATTGTCCAATTTTCCTCAAACTTTCACTGATGTGTTCTACTAATATTGTTGCATTTTCTCAATCCTTATGTTTATGAAGGTGAACTTGTCCTTTAATTTACCTATTTTGAGAGTGCTAGTTGCTGTTGTTGCTGCTGTTGTCGTTGTTGTTCTTGTTGTGGTTAAGAGCATTTGTACTGCACGGTCTTGGAGTACTCCTGTTTTAGATTTCTTTTCAATCTGACGATGTATATATATTCAGTATTTCGTACTCTGATTTTGTATCTTGATTCTGTGTTCACCATTGATTCTGTACAGTAAACATCACCAGGCCGCAGATACATGGGATATACAAGGATCGTTTAGGGGCTTGAGGAACTTTGCAACATTTTTTGCAACAACAAACTGGTCGACAAAGACAAGATCTGGAGTACATTCTCAAGTGCTTGAGAGCACAAACATCGGGAAGTATAATGTATAGACCTTACACACTAAGAAATACGGGTTCAAATTTGAACCCCCAAATTGTCGCTGTACAACCACCCTACAGGGTGCAACTTTGCACCCAACAAGCAATTTGCACTCTTAGAGGTGCAATACACTGAATTTTGAACCTGCAGTGGTGCGAATTTGCACCCTCAGTTTTGTGCTAATCAAGGGTGCAAATATGCACCATAAACATTAATGATTATATTGCAAATTGAAAATTTTGACCACGAGTACCAAGGTTTTACTCGTAAGATCAAACTTACACTCTGATGGATATGTCTGTATCTTTGTAGTACGAATTTAAATATTAAGAGATTTAATTTTCTACTTGCATAATAAAAGGTCCAATTGTGCTACCCAGGGTGCCGCTACAGGGACAAATAGGGTGCAAATTTGAACCTTTATTTCTTAGTGTGCATATACTTTTTGTACAGTTTCATGCTTCATTAACAGATAAATAGTGATGGGCCTGATCCATGTTCCAACTTTTTTCGAAGCCGACATGTCTATCTGATGTTGCTGCAGATCAGTAGGCCTTCAACTCGTGATTGAGCACTTTATAGCGGTCTACAAGCACGTTCCTCAGCAACTCACCGAAACCCTCCCATCACATCACGAGTTTTCTCTGAAAACATTCCGGAGGAAGAAGGACAGAGAACTGTTCTCCTTTAGGAAATGCTAACCCTATTACGACTTTACGGATCCATAATGCATGGTCAACGATTATGCAAAGCATAATGCAAAGTTTTATTGCAGTCGTTGACAGCAATGATATGTTTGCATTCGGAAGGTCAGTTTCGTCACGATCGAATACAGTCATGAATCCTTCTAGAATACAGATACCTCCATGCATTAGTGAACATGCCAGCAGGTTTGTGCGAAAGTTCTGTAATTAAGGGCTTTTTACACTTGTAAAATTTTGCTTAGCCCCGGACCAACGGTGGGGCTAAGGGGGGGGGGGGGGCCTTAGCCCCACCGTTGGTACGGGACTATCCTTAGCCCACTTTCTGTTTACACTCGTTTTTGCCAAAGTGGGCTAGCCCCACCGATAGTACGGTACTATCTGGCCCTGCAAAATAGCAGGGGTTAGCACCGCAATTGCGGTGCCAAGCAAGTGAGTGTAAACAGAACGAAAAAATAATCCTGGGCTAAGCGACGGAGACGAAGTCCGACCCTCACTGACCAATCAGAAACGAGGTAATCAAGTGCTGCCGGTGCGTGCGTGTACGTGTACAGTACACAGCGTAATTATGAATATTCATGTGGTTTGGAAAGTCCCGGGCTAAGAAATACGAGTGTAAAAAGGTCAGATTTCTCCTTAGCCCCGGACAAGAGATAGTACGGGACTAATTGGCAAGTGTAAAAAGCTGAAAAAATTGGTACGGGACTAACGATAGTCCTGGGTCAGAGAAAGTCCGGGGTTAAGAAACACAAGTGTAAAAAGCCCTTTTCTGTTTACACTCGTTTTTGCCAAAGTGGGCTAGCCCCACCGATAGTACGGTACTATCTGGCCCTGCAAAATAGCAGGGGTTAGCACCGCAATTGCGGTGCCAAGCAAGTGAGTGTAAACAGAACGAAAAAATAATCCTGGGCTAAGCGACGGAGACGACGTCCGACCCTCACTGACCAATCAGAAACGAGGTAATCAAGTGCTGCCGGTGCGTGCGTGTACGTGTACAGTACACAGCGTAATTATGAATATTCATGTGGTTTGGAAAGTCCGGGGCTAAGAAATACGAGTGTAAAAAGGTCAGTTTTCTCCTTAGCCCCGGACAAGAGATAGTACGGGACTAATTGGCGAGTGTAAAAAGCTGAAAAAATTGGTACGGGACTAACGATAGTCCTGGGTCAGAGAAAGTCCGGGGTTAAGAAACACAAGTGTAAAAAGCCCTTAAGGTATCCGACATCTTCCTTTTGCAACTCAAGTTACGGCGCTAACTAATACAATATCTTCTACTACGCCACCTTCTAATCGCGAATTCTCTGAATTTTATCTTATGTTGGATTCGGATGTCGAAAATGCCATAAAAAATCTGCCAGTAAGATCCTATGAATTAGATCTTATTCCTACATAGCTTCTGGAGAATAGCCTTCCTGATGACCTCCCGAGTGTCATCATTTAAACATCTCCTTGTTGTTTGGCCATGTCCCCGAATCTTTTTTTTTAAGCATCGCTTATACACTTTCTCTTCTCAGGAACTCGAAAGTGGACCCAATGGACAGAAATAACTAAAGACCTAGAGCAAATTACCTTTTCTTGGTACAGCTTTAAAAAAACAACATCAACAACAACAACAAAACTGACCTCTCAACTGAAAGACCACCTTTAAAGGTCCAATATCCTTCGCACCCACCGATCTGCTTACCGAAATCACCATTCAGCAGAAACTGCCTTTGTTAAGGTCTTAAACAATTCTCTAGTGGCAGTCGACAAAGACAACGAAGCAGTGCTTATCTTCCTGGACTAAAGGGCGGCATCCGCCACAACTAATCACAACGTGTTATTTCATCGTCTTGAGATCCACTTTTTTTTCATTCCTTTGATTGTCCTTCGTTGGATATGTTCACATCTCCACAATGGAAATACATCATGTGATCATCAATGACACCGCCTTCTGTCGTGCCAAGTCAAGGTGGGGGGGGGGGGGGGGCACTCCCGCAAGGAAAGTCACATCTGTAAGAATCAAGTTTGGGGCGAATGAAAAGAATGATGTCTTCATATGAAAACCGTAAGCTAATTGAGTGTACATCTTTTTTTGGGGGGTGGAATGAGGCACATGAAAATCTTTGTTTATAACAATTTGAGAACTTCCTTGTTCAAGGAACGCTGATGTGCCGTAGATGAGATCCTCTCATCTACCCAATTTCTAAAGAGAACGAATTGACTTATGAGTGTTTTTTTAATGAAATTTTTGGTTTTGACGCTCCCGTTTTATCACTACGAAAGTTTTCTGCTCCTGTTGATGAGAGACATGTAATGATTTACACGTTGTATACTCTGATAGACAACAGAAATCTGGTTATATTGAAACTGGTAATCCTTTTCTATTATCGATTTTGAAGACCACTGTGACGAGTTTTGTTATTGTAGGTTTTTATGTTTGTGTGTGTGTGTGTTTTTTTTTTTGTTTTTTTTTAACCAAAATCCACTTCTCGAGCTGTTTGAAGTCATGTACTGCGTGAACTAATTGAGAATCACAAATTATTCGTCTCTCCTAAGTATAGCATTGCATATTCAGAACAAATCAACACAAATGCCGATGAAGGGGATGTTCGCTCATAGCATTTTACCGCAGAGAATTGCCTGGATGAACAGCAAAAGAAGCTCATGGAATTGAAATGTAAGAACAAGGCTCTGGCGCGAGTGATAGCGAATCTGAAGAGTCTATTTGACAAGCAACAGAGCGAAGTATGCAATCTTCGTCACTTTTCGGATGAGCTCGAACAGTATTTACAATACTTGAGAGAAAATTGTCTACACGTTTTATGGGATCGCCGAAAGTGCAAAGAAATCAAAGGGTGACAACATAGTCCGTGACATTGTCAACAAGTGGCTTGTGATTACCGTCACAATAAGAACATTTAACGAAAGTAAACTGTGAACTTCTGAAGCAGTGTGAAGTATAATTAAAACACCGGAAGGTAAATTTACGTACTCCACGCTGAAAGGAAGTTTGAAGATTTTTAACTATAATAGTGATTTGATTTCATCTCATTTGTCATTACTGTCATCATGTGAGCTCTTTATTACAAGAATTTACTTGGGAGTCAAGTACACCACTTTACACACAGTAGTTTGTTTTATGATATTAGAATTTTTATGTATCTTTCTGGTAGCTCGAGGATTGCATTATCCCGAACACTGTCTTCTTTCTGTATGTTTCCTGACTGAAAATTTCTGTCTTTAATAAGTCTGCTCGCAATAATACTATAATAGCGAGATTAACCCTTTAACTGCAGTGTGTTGCTACTGTGTAATCCTTTTCACACAGTCTCTTCTTTAGCCTTGGGATGGGTTTCGGTCGCTGATCTCTGAACAAAATAGACGTGCTTAGACTGCTCAAAAAAAAAAGACTTTTCAACCTGTCGCCCGGGAATAATACGCTTAAGGAATTACTCGAGGATGACGATTTTGTGAATACCGTTGCTGGCTTGGTGTCATCGCAGTGGTTGATATCAGACTAGCTGAATTGAAATTGAACATCGCTGAACACGATGGCGTATTTTGTGTAATCTAGTGTGTTTCATTGGGTTTTGCCAATTTAAGTTGAAATCATTTTAAGACAAATCATGCCCCTATTGTCATATCACTTCGTTTTGTTCAATCTTACTTCAAGTACTCGTGATGTTCCAACTAAACTGAATAGCTCAAAATATTATACCAATACGCACAAAGTTGGCCAGCATTTATTTCAAAATTATATACATATTCTAGTTCTCCTAGCTATGTATAAACTATTTAGAAAAGTGTATATAATCGTTAGGATATTTCTGTTTCAAAAATAAAAAAATACACTTTCTAATCTACCAATGTGGCTTACTTAGGCGTAATCATTCAACTACTTATGCTGTCACAGATTTACAAGATAGAATCATTTCTGCTGTTAGACCGTTATATGACATCGGAGTTGAATTTTATCATAAGAATTTGATATAGTTTTAAAAAATAATCAAATTTTGGAGGGCTACTATCAATTTCATAATTGTCAGCTATAGAGAGCGCAATGGTGGACGTGAGGAAAGGGGAACTCTCTCTCTTTCCATTGATACCAAAATATAATTATGTCGACAAACGTCATGCATGACTGAGCACATGAACTTTAAAGACAGCAATGACAAATTGCACTTTTTCCAAGTTTGCGTGTTATTGTGAAGGAACAATGCACGTCTCCCTGCATGAACGAGATCTGTCAATGAAAGTGGTCAAATCACCAGGCCAGGCTGCACGACTGCAGGTTCGTGTTTTCTTCTAGCCTTTCATGGTTCCTAACCTTTGACATTGCCACGTTGTCGATAACTTGGTCCTTCCCGTAAAGGCTAAAGCATTACCCATTTTCTCTCTTCATATTCAAGACATGATTTGTCGCTGCAAGCTATCTATATGTGTTGAATATGAACAGAGAAAAATGTACTGTGTGGGTTGGCCTCAGCTGTGAGAGTGACTAAGTTATCAGACAGGTGGCCATGTTCAAGGTTATGGACCATAAAATCTTAGGAGAAACCCCAAACCCAAATAATGTAATTGATTATGTAGTTCACAATGACTACTTCTCCATAGAAACAAACATACAACTACTCTAAGTGTGAAATAGGTATTGAGATGTCAAAATGGAAGGTTCCTTGTGTAAGCGGACACCACGGTGAAGAACCGTATCCCCCATAAACACTGCTATTTTGTACGCTGACTTGCTTCGTTTGTTTTAGTTTAGAATGGTAGTTTTCGCTCACTTTTAAAGGGACTGACTAAATATGAACGTTTTCTTAAAAGCCTTTTGTTAACAACAACATTATTTTCTAATTTTATCGTCAAAATATGTGTGTCAAAAGTTGGGTACTTTATTTATGCAATTTTCTACATGCATGTTCGGCAGTACGGTGACAGGACACAACGGAACCTTGGAGCCTATATACAGGAGAGATCGTGCAAATGCGTTCACCTCAGTATTTCCTGTCAAGCAGAACGCCATTACCGTGGTAAAATCGTTTTCATGTTTACGCCTTTTTATACATTAATGAATCGTATGATCGTTCGAGCCTGGCTATACCCAACCGTAGGCTCTTCACCGCTTTCTGCCAAACGCATTGTACAAGAACAGACCGGCCAATGATATCAATTTCTATTTCCTGTCACACGGTCACTTTGTCGATCTGGAGCTTTCTGATCTGATCTTGATTAAGCATGTTGTTACAGAAATCATGAAAATTACGAACATGGCCAAACTCATGTAGACAATACAGTTCATGCTAATTGCAGAATGGCACCCAGAATACTGGCAGAATGATAATGTACTCTGCGTGGGGAGTTTCTATCAACTTGGCTTTGGTATAGTAAATAAAACTCTCACTCAGCTATACAGAACAAAGCTTACCCCCATGGATATCCGTTATTGCTGCTGTATTTGCTCCAGTTGACGTTCTGCAAAATGTACTCGAGTCCGAAAAAGAAGCGCTAATAATGTTGGTGAGCTGTTTACCCAGGTGGGTTCGACAATAATATCACCTTGATTTCTTCCGTGCAACGCAGTACACAATGTGTCTCGAAAATGTATCACTCACTGTGCGCTGTATAATGGCATGAAAGTGAACGATTCGACCAAAAAGTACTTTACATGATAATAGAGACGTTGAGCAATTGAGTGCTGTTGTCTATCAAAGCTGCAATAATAGTTGTAATCCAACGGTCTCGGTTCATAGGATTGCTATTATTCTACCAGTTATAGCATTGAATTTTCTTTAAAGGCCCCATTCCGCTGACTATCAGAGGCTCGTCTGATCCCCTTGGTCGGAGGATACTCTGGTCCCTATTACTCCTATTAACAAATACTGCTTTTAAGACCCAAGGCTCCTTCAGTATTAGTGGGAAGTACAGATGAGTTTACGAAACGAAAGTAAAAAGTAAAAAAAAAAGAAAGATCTGCATACGATACTATTTTGAATTGTTTTAGCTTCCTTCTTATCTAAAGACTTCAGAGATACATGGAATCGGAATTCAGTTTAAATATCGTTAGGAGGTGTACTGGTTTTGGAGAGTCTGTTTCCATACAAGATTTCCGACTTGTTTTAGGGCAAATCAGCCAAGTATCTGGTCTAAATCTGATTACCATCCTACTACTGACCGATTAGTTGGACGTTGGTGTCCTGCGATTGTCGGAAATGTTGAGTCAGTGTCAGATCAACCCCGAAACACAACCAGATGAACGGATGACAGATGTCGGGCAGCTACCGGCCTTCGATCCGATTACCCCGATCAACGTCAGATCTTTGTTGGTTTGCTAGAAAACAGGCCCCCAAATTCCGCTTCACAGCTCGGAGTTCATCGGAACTCATCGAAATGCCGAAATTTTAGTATTGCGAGTATCAGACGAGCCTCCGATGGTCAGTGGAATGGGGCCTTGAGCTCAGAGCTAAGTTCGTCATCGGGCGCCTTTCACGATCACAAATCGAATTAGTGTCGGATGAGTGTCGAGTTTGTCTGTTGTGATGTATCAGATTTTTATTACGGAACTATCCGACGTGTTCGAGAGTCGCCCAAAACAAACACAGCACTCGTCGAAGGGTAAACGATATTCTGCACCGATAAGTCGGACTGGTGTCCTGTGATTGTCGTAAGTGTTGGGTCAGTACGTGTCAGATCACAATACAATCACAGTCAGATGCAGATGACAGATATCGGGTTGCTATGCAGCCTTCGATCCGATTACCCTGATCAAGTCAGATCTTTGTTGGATTTGCTGGAAAAGTTCAAGTTGTTCAAGTTCAAGTTCAAGTTGATTTATTTCACTTCCAACAAACAAATAAGAAATACAAGGAAACGCTCATATACACAGACGTCATGAAATCAGTACCACAATGCGATGAACATTGTAAGAAAATATAGGTAAATTATCAACAGAGATACAAATAACTGTTACGTCACTGTGGTAAATGCATAAAAGATATTGCTCGAAATGGAGGAAACTGCTAAAAAGCAGAGCATGTAGAATGCAGTCCCCTCATAGAGAAAAAAAAATTGCAAAAAACAACAACAACAACAACAAATTTCCCTAAGCGGTAGCCAAAAAAAGACAGAGTAATACACACATACATGCACACATACGGACGCACATTAACAAACACATCATGGCGGCTCTCTTGTAAGGAAAAAATTGATGAGAGGATAGAAAGATATAGTAGTGAAGAAGGTAGTAAGTCCGAGGTGGACAGGGGGGGGGGGGGGGGGAGGGGAGAGGAGAGGAAAATGGTGGGTCATAACCAGGGCACTGGAGGCACAGAAGCACGGGCTCGCTGATGAAGAAAGAGTAGTGAGAATAACGAAGCAACAACAACTTTGACAATCAAAAGTAAAAAAAGAAAAATGAATTATGCTGCGTACGAAGTTTTTAGATGATTCTTTAACTTTAAAGAAAATGTATAAAAACTTAAAGCTTCTTTTATATTATTATCCAGAGAATTCCAGAATTTTGGTCCAGAAAAGGAGAATAAAGATTTTGCAAAAACCGTCCTAGTCAAAGGCAAATGATATTCATGGGATTGACGGGTTGGATATGCATGAACAGTTTCATTCTTTAAAAACATGGAATCAAACACAAAGGGGAGAGAATGGTTTGTGAGTTTATACATGAATTGTCCTAATTGCAAACGATAAAGATCATGAATTTTCACAATATTATTTTCGTGGAATAAATTATTAGTATGACTTCTCAAAACAAGACTGAATTCCGCTTGTCGGCTCAAATCCTATCGGAACTTATGGGAACACCAACATTTTGGTATTTCAGTGATCAGATGAATCTCCAGTGGTCACTGGAATGGGACCTTTAATCGGATTACTCTCGACATGTCTTATACACTGACCTGGTGGTACGTCGACCAACACACGACAAATAATTAAATTTATCAGACTCCGATCTGGTAATGGTCCAGTATCCTGCACCTGTACGAAAAAAGTTTATTCTATTAGAGGCCACTACTAGAGACCACTAAAACATTTCTGGTGATTTCTGATGATTTTTGTTAGAATTCAATGAGTTTCAACTGAAGAATATAAATACATGCAAGAACAAAATCAATAATACTGGTTTTCCGCTTTCCGCAATTTTTGCGCTTCTTTCAGTCCAATTCCTTAATGCTGAGACTCCAATCCCAAGCACCTTCTGATCTGGAGATTCTCCCGCCTGAAACCCTTAGCAAACGGGAGACTCCAACTTGATGTGCACGAAGCACAAATCACGAGCGCAAAGCTCGAAGTTCTTTGTGGCCAGGGTCTAGGGCCCTTAAGCGGGCCCTGGAAGCTCTAGGGATCTAGGTGCTCTCTCGTGCTATCTCGGGCTTATTTTTCAACATATGATGACACTACGTAAGAGATCATTTCAAGCAGGAGACATAGAGCCAGGGCGGGAAAAATTAAATCTCAAGCGGAAGAACGGGAGATTTGGCAAAAATGGTCTTTCGGCGGGAGATCTTCCGTCGAAAGCGGGAGAGTTGGAGTCTCTGTTAATGCTGCATTTAATTTAGCAAGATTTAGCCTAGATGACATGTTCGGTATTTCAATTTTATGATCTCTTTATTCAAATTCATTTTGGAGCATTTAAATTACCCTTAACCTCATTTTAATCGACACTTTTTCAAATGAAATTCAAAATACATGCACCATTTTGCTATCGTTCATTCAATTTAGAATGATATAATCATATGTAATGTGCTGCATTCTTTCATTCGAATTAATTTTTAGGAATCAAATTTTGAATGTTCTGCAGTCAATTTAAGCAGACATGTTTATGCTTTCCATTGGTTATTTCTTTACTTTCTTTCATCATAGTCCAGTATGATTGTTTTGTAAGTATCATAACATTTCAAATTTTCGTGTTTATTTTAGAGATTTTGGCAACAGTTTTTTTTTTCAATGTGCTTACTGAGTCTCACAGTCCGAGAAGATAGTGCATATGACCACAACTTTTATCAAATTCTGGCAGCCTACACTGCAAAAAGTACGGTGTTAAATATGAAACACCGAGTTGGTGTTAAATTTAGGGTGCTCATTCATGGTGTCAGATTAACACCTCCGGGTGTCATTTCAAAATTTGAAATTGTTTTTTGAATAGTTTCTTAGTTACTGCACTTCTTGTTAATTTTGAACTTCAACAAGACGATAAAGAATTTTCCGATAAAGTACTTGATTTTTGAAAAAATGTGTAAACACATTTACACCACAGTAACACCAGTTGGTGTGGTCCCCTATTAAAGCTGGACGGGTGTTATACCATTGAAATTAACACCACCAATATCAAATCAACACCATGCGGTGTCATTATTGAATTAACTCTAGCGCAGTGTCAAAAATATCGCCAGCCACAGTGTCAAATTAACACCACGAAGTACCAGGTGAACACTTTTTAACACTCTCACAATACATTTTCTACACCTGTGGGAGTGGTCCTCTATTGAAGTTTGATCGGTGTTAGATTTAACACCCATGGTGTTAAATCTAACACCGATGTTTTTACAGTGTATGAGCACTCAAATATGGATCCGAGTGAGTCGGCCAGTCGAGGTTATGTAATTGATGTAATCCTCAAAATGTTTCTATAAAATTCTTTCTCTGTCTTTTTGAGATATACGTCTGTATATGTATCGTGTGCTGCCATGACTGTAGGCCTATGTAATGACATGTATGAAAGAAAAGGATCGTTACAGAACAACAAACTCGAGTTATATAGGGTAAAAAATGATACTTTTACTGTGGATGAATCAAAATAAAGATACATTGAAATACACGTCTAAATCAATGTTCTCATCTATCCAAAATAGAAATAGGTCTAACATAAAATAAATCTGAATGAATATGTTTGGAGTTTTGACTGCCCATCCGCGAAATTAAATCACTCAAATACCTTTTTGGGCCAGTAATGGCGAATTTGAATGAACGTAGCCGCAAATTTGAAAGACAGGCTCTGCAATAACGAGAGTTTTTGCTAAATTGAATGAACCTTAGATGGACTGACAAAAGTGCAAAATTGACCAGGAGAACCTATGATATTATATCTAATTGCATCAGTTTGAGATGTATGAGATTAGGCTACTGAAAAGAAAAAATAGTTATCAGAATACAGCTATATATGTACAGTGGGCATATTCTAATACTATTTTCAAAACACATTATTTATTGTTGCATGTAACGAGTGCAGTTAGGTATAGGTATGATACCGCAGTTAGGTATAGGTATGATACCGCCTGCGGCGACTTGTGTCCAAGGCTCTGTGTACACGTTGATGTGTGTCCAAGTTTTGACCAGCGCCATCTATGGTCGCCAGTTTAGAGGCGAGAGCGAGCACAAACTTCCGAAAGTATCATGATCGATGGACGACTTGATGCCGACCGCGCTCCCCCTGAACGAGAAGGGCAATCAATTCGAAAATATTGAAGATGAAGAAAATCTTGATAGAGCCCCAACAACTGCCGAGGAATATCTTTTACGTGTCAGGTAAACGGGAATATATTTTGTCCGTCTTCAGTACCGACGTCGCGTCGAGTGGAACGTGGACGTGTTTGTAGTTTAAGCGTTGTAGAACGATGATGCAGTCCCACGAACTGTAAATTGTGTTACAATACAAGAATACAAGGTTTGTTGTAACCCCGTCGCGGGGCGCTGTAACACAGTAACAGCCCTTTACGGTACGTATTCAGTCCGGGAAACCCGCTCATGAGGACCGCCCCCGCGTACGAGGATGGTCCCTCCTCATGAGGACCTCCCCCCTCCTCATGAGGCCCCCCGGGGAACGCCTCATGAGGCCCCCCCTTCACTTCTTATTCATCTCACATCTGACGTATAAATTGTCGCAACTTTGCACGGTGATTTTTTGTTACACACACATGTCCACTATCCATGATGAAAAGAAGAAAAAATCCTGTCTGGTTTTTTTTTTTTTAAATCGAGTTTTAATCACCCGATGCAGAGCGCCCATCAAAACACGGGCGCCAACGCGTTCGCACAATGCAAGACTGCCGCACCTAGCGGCCTGATCCGACTAAATATTTTCGATGCTTTTTTCTGCGGCTCTCACCTCTCCGCGCACGAATCAGCCTCGTGAAGCTGAAGTCTGACATCTTTTTACACAAATTCGTAACGAGAAAAATTAAATCAGTACTAACCTGATCTTGTCCATATATTCCAAATTACTATTCCACACTGATAGAGTAGGTGGGTAGATGACATACTCCAGTTTGTTAGCAAAATAATCACTTTGTAGGTATGACGAGTTCACTTTCTTCGTCAATTCCGCCCACGATTCCGCCGTTTGGGCGCTTTTTCTGGAATCATCCCGCGACGCGACGTACGTCGCATACATCACGCATCCAGCACAAATAAGTACCAGACTGGTATGTGCTGGATGCGTGATGTGATGCGACGTACGTCGCGTCGCGGGATGATTCCAGAGAAAGCGCCCAAACGGTAAGCGGGCGGCGGAATCGTGGGTTGAATTGACGAAGAAAGTGAACTCGTCATACCTACAAAGTGATTATTTTGCTAACAAACTGGAGTATGTCATCTACCCACCTACTCTATCAGTGTGGAATAGTAATTTGGAATATATGGACAAGATCAGGTTAGTACTGATTTAATTTTTCTCGTTACGAATTTGTGTAAAAAGATGTCAGACTTCAGCTTCACGAGGCTAATTCGTGCGCGGAGAGGTGAGAGCCGCAGAAAAAAGCATCGAAAATATTTAGTCGGATCAGGCCGCTAGGTGCGGCAGTCTTGCATTGTGCGAACGCGCTGGCGCCCGTGTTTTGATGGGCGCTCTGCATCGGGTGATTAAAACTCGATTTAAAAAAAAAAAAAAACAGACAGGATTTTTTCTTCTTTTCATCATGGATAGTGGACATGTGTGTGTAACAAAAAATCACCGTGCAAAGTTGCGACAATTTATACGTCAGATGTGAGATGAATAAGAAGTGAAGGGGGGGCCTCATGAGGCGTTCCCCGGGGGGCCTCATGAGGAGGGGGGAGGTCCTCATGAGGAGGGACCATCCTCGTACGCGGGGGCGGTCCTCATGAGCGGGTTTCCCGGACTGGTATTTGTCCGTATGGGGTCGCTGCTGCGGTTAGGTTTGTTGTAGAATCTTAATAAATTTTACTACACCTGCCTACTAACCCTACTACGTACTAGTACTAGGCCTAGGACCTACACTAAATAGCCATGATAATACGCATCGGCTCTTGTTCTTCTTGTTGTTTTGTGTATGTTTGTATATTTCTTTTGATATTCATATATTTGTATCTATGTGTTTTCATTGTATGAATTGTTTGATGATTTTATGTTGAATGGAAATAAATTTGAACTTTGAACTTTGATAAGATGAAAGGAGATCACTCAGCTCGTGCTCGCCAATGATATTTTAATAGGAGTCTAGAATCTTGGTCTAGAACCACCTTGGTAATCCACATTCTCGTGTAAATCTAACAAGTTAGGCTTTCTCTCGTCTGTCAAAGGGTGCGTTCATCAACTCCTTTTCTCGGCAGAAACAGCTTTAACAGGTTTTCCAAACAGCTTTCAAGGAATTTTTATGAGTTGATAAACGCAAAGCTGTTTTGAAAGCCCTTTCAGAAAGCCTTTTCAAAAGGGTGCGTTTATCAACTCTCCTTTTCTCAGCAGAAACAATTTTCCAAACAGCTTTCAAGGAATTTTTACGAGTTGATAAACGCAAAGCTGTTTTGAAAGCCCTTTCGGAGAGCCTTTTCGAAAGCCGCAAATTTGTGGCTTCCCAAACAGGTTTCCTAAACAGATTTTCAGAAACCTGTTTGTAAAAGCTTTTTGAAGTTGATAAACGCAAAGCTGTTTTGAAACGGCTTTGTAGTATTGTACTGCAGTTACGAACAATGCACGCCTTATGACCTCTTCTCCTCGGGTCGAATTGCGCAGTGCAGCTGTGCAGTGACAGGCCAGTTATCGTGTTCGCGAAGAGTTGATAAATGCAACTATTTTGGAAGCCGTTTCTAAAGGGCTTTGGAAATGGCTTTTGAAAGCCGTTTAAACAGGGGAAAGTTGATAAACGCAGCCAAAGTTTCATGCCGCCACTCAGAAATATTTGAAGTACAATTTGTATGTGCTAAACTGGAGATGCCTCATCAGATAGGAAGACAATTGATTCATGTGGCATTGCATCATGACTCATCACTCTCAAAGGAAGATATGTCTTTATGATGGTCATTGCTTTTCACTGTCCCTTCTTAGAAAATAAGCGGCACATTAATAGTACAGGGCTTTGGAAAGGGCTTTGGAAAGGGCTTTGGTAACATGTAAGGGCTTTCGAAAGCCGTTTAAACAGGGGGAAGTTGATAAAGGCAGCCTAAGTTACTTATTAGACTTATTTTAGATACGAATCGATACCTTTGCTTTGGTGGTCACGGATCACGGTGGTGTCAGCAGTGATACTGATGACGATATGAATGAATCAAACTTTAGTGCCTGTGTACCGACTACCGTATCTGACTAGACTATCTGCATCCGTTCAAGTGAAGCAAAGTTGGATAATCTAGATTAGAAGCCTATTGAAAAATTAATCTAGATTATAGAAGCCTATTCAAAAGTTCACTCATATAATAATCCTTTTATCCCCACCAGTGGTGACCGACTGCATAGTACAGTGTAACTGACAAAGTTGACATTAGTTCATAGATTCTACATGTAGAATTTGCTCTCTAGGGTCGCCCGGTTGCTACGTCCACTTTGCTTGCCATATTTTCTTCTTGTTGCAAGCAACATTTTTCCTTTAACTGCCCTCCCTTCAGATCTTGGTCGTGGGTCGCGTGATCCTCCAAAAATTTGCACTAAGATAGTGGCCAATGTAATCTACAACTTATAGTACACGATTGTATAGTTAGATTTTTCAAATTTTAATTCATGTATTTTTGTATTAATCAATTTATGCAAAAATATTTTTTTTTTGCCTATGAATAAAGAAATAAAGCTCCAAGACTTCTTATTTTTGGTGAACATATTCTTTTCAATATCCTCAACAATAATATTGAAGTAAGAATTTGGCTGCATAATTATTTTTTATGTATTTTATTGTTTATTGAATTTCTTATGTATTTCTCTGTTTTTTTACTTTTTGTTTTTTGTTGTTTTTTTAATCAAAATTTGTCGCAGAAACTTTTTAAAGCATAATTAGGCTAAAATAAATCATCAGCCGTTGAAAGTAAAAATGTTTATTTTTGTATGAATTAATTGCATAAACACAATTTACTTTGGATTTGTAAACAAAATCATGTTTTTGAGCAATTTTTGGGTCCACTGATTTTTTTTTTTCAAAGGGGCATGGCTTCAAAACCGTATGCCCATGAGCGACAAATTTGGTCCCAAAAGTTGCGCAATACTTGAAAGAAAAAAAGTCCTAAAATGTCGCGGCGAGAGCATCACATGTTCTGGAATAGTCGTGCGAAACATCAAGGAGGGGGAGGGCAAAATGCCCTTGTGACTAAACTGGTAGACAGAACAAAGGGGATTGTAAAATGTCATTTTACGGACTCACTGTGAGCTTCTGAAAAGCTCCTCCCCATTTAATTTCCACTGGACTTTGAATGAGATATGGGTATAACAGACATGTAGGGTTAAAACGAGGAAGAACTGGATGAAAAACATTTGACATCTTCTGATATGACTTTCTTACTCTATGTGAGTTTACATATAGGTAATTATTAACTATATGTGCATACTTGTTTTGCAAATCCTACAGGTCTGAAGCAAGGAAAACGCCAGATGTTGTGGTGGCGCACTTGAACCGAGATACCTTCAGAAACAAGCAGACAGTTATAGTATCAAATGTGAGTAGTATCTTCCAATGTGCGAGCACTTTTTAAAAGAATGCATACTTCATGGGTTTTCAGCAGGTTTCAGGTCTAAGGTTTTTAGCATGTTGCATTTACACATCATTCATTTTGTATGACATATCTTAAAAATGCAACATTCTTCAATAAAACTTTGCAAAAAATTGCTGACATTCAATGCTGACATTATCCAGCAAGATGTGACTGACATGGGCCCCATTTTATCAAGAGATATAATCAATTGTAAATTCCCTTACCACACAGGGTGCCATAGACTTATGATAGAAATCAACTGTTTAATCAATTATAACTCTTCGTGAAACAGGGCCATGCTTTATAGACACAAATATATTCTATTTCAAGGAAACCTGGAATGTCACTATCCACCATTCTACTGGAATACTGTAAGTGGCCCATAGTTGCATGATTTATCAGACTATTGTCATTTTTTGTTAGTTTGTGTGATACAACAATTCTCACACTACTTGTCTATAAAAATACATAGGGCATCAATTGAAAATATCTACCACAACACATCTTCACCTCTCTGGATAATCTTTCATATCAATGGCCCACGACAAAAGTTTATGTAAGATGATGTATCACATTTTCAGCTTTGATAGAGCGTACATTCTATTACTTCTGTTTTAGTTTTATAACAAGATGTATTGTGTGTATTACTTTTGCAGTAGATAGAAGTTGTATTGATCTTCTTTTTTGTTCATTCCCATTATAAAAAGACTTGCTTTCTGTTTATCTCTCAAGGATTTTCATAAGACTCAGGGAAGCAAAAGTAGGAGCACATGAATTATATCTTTTCATTCTCTTCCATTCCTATCTCAATGCTTTAATTCTTTTCTTTTTCTGTGTATATTCCAGTCCACTGGGTTCACTCCCGCCCCAAGGGGCTATGCACCCACCTTGGATTGGCAGCGTCAGCAGGCAGCAGCTTTCTCAGAGCTGAGACAGAGACTTGTGCGAGTAGAGGCCAGGATTGCAGCAGAGAAGAGAGAGAAAGTTGTCTTGGTGAGATCCTGTTGTTGATTTAGTATTCCATTTGCAAGATCAGCACTGTTTTTTTTTTTTTTTTTTGGGGGGGGGGGGTATCATTGTGCCTTCTTGTTGCTTTGAATGAAAAGCTACCAGTAATCCAGACTTCTCAACCATTCTGAATTTTGGAGCAAAGAATCTAAATTTTTTATTGTTCCCAGCTCATGTTTCAGTAGGAGTTTTCCATTTTTATGCCTACGCCACGAAGTGTCGCCGGAGGCATTATTCTTGATAATTTTACTACACACACCTAGAGGAAATGCTCTTTCTTTCCTACTGTTGAGCCAAATCATCCCTATTTTTTCAGACAAAAAGGTCGGGAGGTCTGAGTAATCTGTGTTTTGAGCAGTTAATTTTTTTTCTTTTCCAGGCAGTTGGCAGATAGTTCTACTTAATTATTTTGTAAGTCAGTTGCTGTGTGAGGGATTATGGTTATCAGAAAGGAAGTGTAAAAAAGCAGCGAAATATACAAACAAACATTATCTTCACTCGGCATATTGTAAAGCTGAGCATATGTACATGTCCACATGAGATGTCACTTTTCTTGTCTGTCTAGTACAATTATTGTAGGTTGAGCTTTTCTTTTTATTCCCATCAAAATGTAATGGTAAGGTGTAATTCATTTCAAGCTTCCACCAGACAAACAGTGCAGCTTACACCTCCAGCTAATAAGTGTTTCTGTTGCTATGCTTGGGAATCTTTGCAGGATAGTGCCAGGTGACATTTAGTTCAATTTCCATTTCCACTCAGCCCAGGTACAAAGACGAGGACTCTTGGTGCCAGTTCTGCCTCGGGCGGGCGTTTCTCGACAGGCTGCGAAAGAAACAAGGGAGACCGCCCGTTAAAGATGAAGAAGAGAACATCTGTGACCTCGTCACGCTGAGTACACCGGTGCCACCACTTATCACTATCATTAGCTCCTTGGATCAGGTAGACACATTTGTGTTCCATTATTATAGATTTTTTTAAATTTTAAAAAAAAAAAAATTTTGATGGGGGTTGGGGGAATATCAAAGCCATCTATGTTTGTGTCGATTAAAAGATGACTTGAAATAAAATGGAAATTACTTGTACTAATACAGCTGTATCTCCTTTTGTGTACTCTTTATGTACAGTATGCAATATGTGCAATGAATGAATATTTCTGTTTGATGTGGAAAAGGGTGAAAGGGAAAAAAAATACTGTTAAGAGGGTCATCTGAGATATGTTTAGTCTTAAATGTGGTGATTAAAATTGACCTTAATTGTTAAAGCATGACTTTTATGACATTCACGACATTGTATGACATCATGATGACTTTGTCACAGTAGTTTCTCAAACTAGTGTTTTTCTACTCAGGCCAACTCTCCATTTTTTTTTTCCCATTTTCCATCAATATCATGTTTAGGTTACACATACATGTACTGTACAAGCTGAAATTTTCGCGTGCAGATATTTTCGAGAATTGCTACTTGGAGAACATTTTCGCATGTTGTCAATTTTGCGGTTGCGAGGGTCTAACTGAACGTAGTTATTCGCTCATTGTTATTTTCGCGGTTCAAACGCGATTCGCGAAATTCGCGAAAATAAAACCACCGCGAAAATTTCAGCTCGTACAGTATGTACACATATGATGGCTGGATATCAGTGTAATGGAGGTTTTAAGTAGATTTTACTGTGTTACCGATAGTAATTTAGTTAGATCAATATCTTCAGCAAATGTGATTAGTGATTTAAAAAAAATAATGATAATAATGACAGGGCAGCACAGTCCTTATGTAACATTTTAAATGCTTAGAGAAATTCAATCCTTGCCATCAGAGTTGTGTAGAGGTTTTCTTTGTGTTTTTATCTAATTGTATTTTTAAGTACATATAGTTATTATCATTTTTTGATAGACTGTAAACACCTAATTCAAACATTCAAGCTCTCAGTTTTATATGCAGAAGAAGTATGTCAAAGGGAGTACTTTTTAAAGACCGTTTGAGAGAAAATGGAGTTTTGGAATTAGTTTCTCCTGCACTTGCATGGATTATTAATCCAGGGCCCTGTTGCATAAAAGTTGAGATTAAAGGGATCGTATAGTTTTGGTTGAGACCTAATTTCAGGTTTCTAACATTCTTTGGTGAGATAATGAGAAACCGCTTATGAAATATGAAGGGGCATGTCTTTCTATGAGGAACTCAACGTTTATTTGATGAAAATTGGTTTTGAAATGGCTGAGATATCCAAAAAAGAGCAATTCTAATAAAGTGTGGGACCCACACTTTATTACGATCGCTTTGTTTTACATTGATTTTGGATGTTTCAGTCATTCCAAACCCGATTTTCATCAAATAAACTTTGAATTCCTCTTAAAATGGTATGCTCTGTACTATATCATAAGTGTTTTCTTGATATCTCGCAAAAAGTTAAAAGCCCAATTCTCCTCTCCACCAATACTGTACCATCCCTTTAAACATAAGTCAGAAAATCAAACATACAACTGTAAGTCTCTAAATACTCCATTCTGATTGGATGACACCAGACTTATGTTTGATTTTCTGACTTATGCTCAATTACATATCTTTATGCAACAGGGCCCAGAGATAGTTTCTAAGCTTGCATGTACACCATCATTTTCTTTGTGACTTTCTTCACTCTGTGGGTACTGCATTTGCTAGGCTATGGTGCAGAAACTACTGGAGTACCACGTGGAGTGGTTAGAGACGGTGGGATTTTCCATTGCCCAGGGCTGCTGGCTGTTTGCCCTGTTGTCCTGCCTTGAGAAGCCCTTGTTAGCTGACTCTACAGCAACCATTCGGACACTGTCAAGGCACTGTGCGACACTGCGTGCTGTCTTGGTAAGTACAGAAATGCATATTTTACGTGTGCAAGTGCATGATGCTGCGAACACACTTTTTTCTTTGATATACAGTATATTCTTGTGGAAATTGAAGTATAAAAATGCTATGAAAATGCAAGGGTACTGTACGTTGTCGCTGAAAAAAGAAAAGAAAATGTGTTTCGAGGCATATCCTATAAAAGTTGGTTCTTTGTAATATTGTAAGGTAGAGTCTTCTATAGGTACATGTCCCTTTATTCACATGTTTGTCATGAAACGCTGCAATGGTAGCAGGACCATACAGTCATATTCATTACTTTGTCAATTTGTGCCTGTGAGCCTTCTTATAACCTACTGTATACGCTATAATTTTCGCGTACATAAATTTTCGCGAATTGCCGCTGTCACACATTTTCGCGAGTGGTTAAATTCGCGATTGGGGGACCAGAGAAAATATGAAGTGGCAGAGAAAGTGTGAATTTTCAACTTACTAGCAATACTAGTTATACACTGCATGAAAAAAACTTACCAAACTCTGCGAACTAGTAAGTTAGAATTCAACATTTTTGAAGTGGTTAAGTCCATCGCGCTAGATTTCTGACGAGTGGTCCCCTTGCGATAATGGATTGGCTCTCTACAGTATTCGTAAGTAGATGTGGACGTGCATAAAACAAGCTTAGCCAGTATGGTCTGTTCGGTAAGCCGTGACGTGGTATACTAGTACTGAAATGTTCGTATCATCAAGGCAAGGGATTCATTTTGGAAGGTAATATTTTCGCGTGTTGTTAATTTCGCGAATAGCTCCCGACTCGCAAAATTCGCGAAGATAAAACCCCCGCGAAATATATAGCGTATACAGTATACCTCCTCTACCCGCCTTAATATCTTGCAGATCAGATTTCACATGGTTTCTGCAGAATTGTCTCCACTAGTCTATAAAGTGTACACTATTGGGGCAAAATCTCCCGCTAATTAAAAAGGGGACTTCTCTATGTCTATTTGGGCTACACAGAAGTTTACCCAATCCTTTTCCAATAAAGGATGTTGAACAGTATTAGGCCAGAAACTTATTGAGTGAACAGTAAACATGAGACATTCTGTACAAGAGAGCACTAGGGAGGGGCTGAATCTTTTAAGTCCCATTTTATTTTTCACTTTCATCCCCATCATCATCACTGTTTCCCCCCAACCTCCGTCGCAGGAGTCCACCAACGATGACAACCTGCCGCCACTCAATCTCCTGATCAGCATCATCGCCAGGTACTTTGACCAGACCGATCTGGCCGACAATGGCTGATGGATACACACCCAGTGTACATGCTGGATGGAGACTGCAAACCGACAGCTGTGATTTCATGCACGAGCATGATAAACAGCTCTACCTGTAAAAGAGCATTCTGAGCAAAATTAATTGTATGATATCCCCCGAACAGAGTTTGGAGGATACTATGGATTTGGCCTCATCACACCGCCACCGCCACCAACGCATACGCCGCAGATTTTGTTGCGAGCATATTAGCCGCAGTTCTTCTTGGATCATCTTCAAATTTGGCATGAAGGTGTATTATGGTAAACGAAGGAGCCTTTCGTTTTTTGATAATGCCACCCTCGCTTGTTCCGTCTTTACACACAAAAAGCAAAAAGATATGTTTTTCAGGGTCTGCTTGTTTGTGCGATATGGGCCATGTTTCTTGACCGATTTTTTTCTTTCAAATATATTTATGACAGTCAACTCTAGACACCTAGAGCTATTGGTAATGCTGCCCCCACTGTTCCATCTTTTACAGTGTCAAAAGTAACCCCCATCAAGTCAAACTTTGCAACCCGCGAATGATTTTATTCAATAACTTGATTATTACTCAACAGATTTTATTCAGACATGCTAAGGAGGTGTATGGGTGGTTATCCTGTGTGTGAAGGACACATGTGATGACAATGCCCTCAGTGTTCCAACTTGGATGCCATGTTACATTTTTTGCATATGCTCTATCAGCCATATTTCTTGTGGGATCTTATTCAAACTTGCTATGGAGGTTTGTGGAAGGTTATTTTAGATTTTAAAAAAAAGTTTAAGTGACAGCGATCTCATTGTTCCAACTTTTATAGGATTACATATCATATTTCTCATAATTACTTATTTACTAGAGCCTACCAGTATCATTTCTCATCAGATTTTATTAGACTTGCTATTAAAGGCGGTGTATGGATGGTCATGTAGGACACAACAGTTTGTGGTGATGGCGCCCTCAGTGTTCCAACTTGGCTGCCATGTCACATTTCTTGTTGATTTTATTCATACTTGCTTTGAAGATTATGGCGATTTATTCTCGGTAACAAACGTTTTTGTCGACAGTGCCCTTATTGTCCCAACATTTATAGGATCACACATCATATTTCTTGTATGTCCTATACCAGCCTTATTTCGCATCAGGGGGCATTTCATGAAGCGTTTTGTCAGATATTTCGTCTGACAAAATGCTAAAAGCTACTGAAATCCATGCATCAGTTTGGCTGAGAGCAAATTTGTCCGACAAGTTGTCGAACAAAACGCTTCATGAAATGCCCCCTAGATTTCATTGTATCCTGTGACAGTTGCTATATACATTGTACAACATTTTGGCCTAAAATGTCATCTAGATGGGGTATAGGGGACAGGTTCGGGGGATACGTGTGCTCAAATGGGTTCCTTGTCCGAGTGCTCTAGTTTCATTTGAGATTCAAATGTGTACAGAAGGGATGCAGACCCCGCTGCCCTTACATGCATGCAGACACACAGTACTCACAGATGCACAGACCTGCACCAAAGTTCAGTTTACTGTACACTGTAAAAACACAAGTTATTGCAGCATGGAATTTACATGGAATGAAATTTTCTTGAATTATAGCTGAAAATCTTTTTTTGCGGCATGAATTATTTTTTTTTCAAACTGCTCCTGACACTCAATGCAAAGTGTATAGACAAGAACTTACACAAGCATTTCAATTTTGCAGATCTTGGCTCCTCAGAAAATTCACAAGAATTTTGCTTTTTCAGTCTTTCTAGATCTCCTCACTGTCCCACTCTTATTTCTCATCTGGTTCCACTCCTTTCTCCTCTGACCCAACTGACAGTCAGTTAACAGTTGGTTTGTACAGCCTGTATTTGACTGAGGATAATTTCAGCCTTGTACAAGGAATTTAGAGTTGAGGTATAGCTTCTCAAATGGAAGATTTTCATCAAGAAGTTAACCAAGGTATGAATTTCCCTCTTTGAAAAAAATGCCCTAGTATCCTTTCATTTAAATCTTCCATTCTTTTAGCTATTTTTGTTTCTTTAGAATGTGTTTTCTTCAAGGCCAATCATGCAGTTTCACCCCTTTCCCATCACACATGTACTTGGATCATATGTTTGCAGCATGATGATAATATGACAATGCTCTTGATATAGATGTGTTTAGGAGGTAAGAAAGTTTGTGCCAGGTTCTTGCAGAAGCATCTGCTGCAAAATCCTGTGTGTGAATATGAACACAATTTGTGACTGCGTTTAAATGTAACGAAAATTACATGTACTTGAACACACAGTTTGTAAAGAAAATACAGTATTTATCATAAAAGCAGAAAATGTGGTTATCATTTGTTAAATTGCTGTATTGTGGTTGCATTTACAGGAGTGTTGAAAACTGTGTGTGTGTGTGTGTGTGTGTGTGTGTGTACCTTGTTGCTCTGAAAGCTATATACATGTATACAGGGAAATAAGGTGCTTGTGAACAATGAAATGTCCTCAATGTATTGGCTATCTCAGTTTAAATTTTGATACATACTGTATCTGATATAAAAACAAGAGAATATGTTGTATGAAAGGGTTGGGACATATTAAATAACCCTTTTACACCAGGTATCTCGCTATATCCGACCTTGTTTTGAGGTGACACTATGTTGGGATCTGTTTGTTTTGTTAGTTTGTTGCATACTCCTCAATACTTCATTGGAACCAACAGCACATGGAACATGAGTGATGAGTTAAAAAATATTCTCTCATTTAATTGCAATCAGACTGTCTTGGACTATTTTGCACATAGCTCGCACACAAGTGTAGTGTACATGATCACCCAACTATACTTGACAACTACTAGTAACTGGTAAATAAGTGATGTATGCACACCCCAAAAAAAAGGTATATACTCGAGAAACAAAGATCATCAATGTATTGTCTTGTATTGTATAAGCTGTTATATTTGCATACCGATATTTTCTCGAATGAGGTCACTGACATTTTCGCGAGATGTTGTTTCCGCGAATTGACACCGAGGCTATTGTAAATGCATTATTACCCTAGTGCATGGTGACATTTTAATGTGTTGTTGGATTCATCGTCCAACTGATTCGCGAAATCTGTGAAAAAAATTAAACCCTTGCAAAAATAACAGCTTATACAATACCACATCTGAAAATTTAGTCAGCACACAACTCATATATGGTAATCAAGCAAGAATTTAAAAATAAAATCATAAAATAGTAGAAAAGGTGATACAATTGCATTACATTAAATGTAGAAATTTTCCTGCACTGTGCACCAAAACTGGCACAAAAATACAGACATGCCGTTTTTGTTCTTGTTTGTCATAGTAACAAATGTTATGTTTTCATTTTGCAGAATATAAACACACAAAATTCATCTTTGCCCACTTAGTGCAAAAAAAAAAATCACTTCTACGGTACCTCATTCTCAAAGCTAAAATTATCGGTCAATCAAACGCAATGTTGAATGGGACTGATGGTAAAAATTGACCCTTGCTTCAGCATCAAACACTGACAATGACTGGCTGTAATGTCAGGATTTTCCTTTCGTTGTACAGTATGGTACTGTAATTTCTGCTCTCAACACACACACAACAGTAATAATGAAAGAGTTGGAAGCCATTCTGGGTTGTAATCAATGACATACAGTACAAAATGCTAGTGTCCATAGACATCGACAATTAATATCTTGCAATGGACAGTTTTTTTTGTTTTTTTTTTAATGCTGTCAAGCAGCTGGAAACCTTGAAGGTGTGCAGTACATACAATTTGTAATCTTTCCCCAAAAAACAGAACATTTGCCAGCTGGAGAAAGATTGTGGCATTCATTCTTCAAATTCTTCAGTTTTATTATTACTATGAAGTTTTTACACCGCTTCTGTAATTTTTGTTTCAAGTGGATATTCAGTGTCCCCATTACATCATACCCATAATGATTTTTACCTCAAATTGAATTTTAAGTTCTTATTAAACCGCAGCATATAAAAATTAATGAGATACACAGATTTTGTTGTTAAAATATCAAGAAGACACTATACATATCCAGTTTACTATGGATTTTAGTCGGTTACATTAAAACAAGAGACCAAGGGGTTCAGCATTCATCCGAGTATCGCAAGTCCACCTTCCATGAATTCTTGTAGACTTTTATCTATGAACATTGCAAGCTGGGGGGGGGGGGGGGGGGGGCTTTGAGGGCCTCCACAGAGGCATGGTGTCTATTTGTACATCCTATCACACTAGCGATTATACCTGCCAAGTTTGTAGAAATTTGATCAAAATGTGAAAACTGACCGCTAATTTAGTCCTGGCCCCAATGGAGCCACCCCTGGAACTGCAATTTGCAAACTTGAAGGTCATTCACAATAACATATTCCCTGAAGAGTAATTTCAGTTGTGTTTTCAAGTAGAAGATAAAAGTGTAACATTTGGGTCCCAATTTGGTCCGCTGCCCCCCCCCCCCCCCCCCAAAAAAAAAGAAAGAAAAGTAAGCAGCCTAAAATCTGCTGTGAATAAACTTTAAACTACAGTCATCTGTCCATGTACTTGCTTATAGTACTAACATAGTTCCATCCCTTCTGGTTCTACTGAAAACTTACAGACCCCCCCCCCCCCCCCCCCCCCCCCCATGGCAGAGGCACCAAGGGTTATGGTGCATAAGAACAAATGGAGATTCTATCACCTTACCTGCCAAGTTTGGTGAAAATCCGTCATGGGTTTTTCAAATAAGCTGAAAATGTAAACAGCTTAATTAAGGAATATGCACAACACATAATGCATAACAGATACCAGACAATGAATGACTGCAATAGCTCTTCCGAACCATTGGCTCAGATTAGCCAAAAAAGTGTTCAAGCACAGCTTGAAATCTTATCAAATTCATTCTGCATAACCAAGACATAGCAAACACAAAACACTATTAAAGCTGAACACTATATGAGGAAATGCGCACTTGGGAATGCAAAAATGGCCTACAATAGCCTCCATTAAATGGCACGTAGTGCGGCTACACAATTATATGATTAGTACAAAGGCATATGACGGACTCTTGAGTTGCAAACAAAAAGCATAGAATGAAATTGAAATTAGTGAAGATCCAGTTCTAGCAATGCCACATGTATACAGTATTCCTGTGTCAGTTTTTACTATGTGCCACATTAGTAGCATGACTAAATATTGTACAAAATTCTGAATAGTAAATGGATCGCACTCTGTGTATCATACTTGGAACAAAACATACACAAAACAAAGAACTACGTCGAATTTTTCCTCTGATAACTTGCAGTACAGTATTGACTTTTTTTTTTTTTTTTTTTGCTTTGAGCAAACATTACCTGCAATTACTGTCATGTCACTAGTTATGATAATGCTAGTACATTGTAGCATGTAAACATAAAGTCAAGAAAGTTGCAATGCTAGCAAAGACTAGCACTAACATAGCCTTGGCACTGAAATTATCATAATTATACTATGGCCAACAAAGAAAAAAAAACAGACAAAAACATGTATAAAAAGATTGGTTATCTGATGCCCTGAGAGTTATTTCCTCTCTGCACAGGTAATATCACACTTCTGACATAAACACACATTTAATTGACAAGAAAAAAATTATCTCCTTATGCCTTCACAAGTTTATCACTGTTTACTGTATCATTTTCATTACAACTTGAAATAGATGCAGCAATATACTCCACCCCAAAAAACCAACAACAAACAAACAAACAATGATATTACGGTTACAATCACAACTCTGCTTTGGCAGTTCTATCAACATACAGCATGAATCACAATGGCACAATGGAGGAGAATTAAGAAAGTTAGGCTGACTGTTCTATCCGCATGACTAGAATTACCAGCACAAGTCTCTTTTATAATACAAACTATAAGAGAATGATTCACCTAAGGTTCATACAGCAAGTTACATCTAAACATACGAAAAAAAAAAAAAAATCCAATCACTTGGGATGTTGGCATTCTACAACCTCAGTTACATTTCTGTTTTAAAGTTTTCGGCATATACATCTTCAATTGCAGTGCAGCACTGAAATACAGATATTCACATCATAGCAACTTCTTTACAAGGAACATGCAAAGGGATCAATTTGTCATCATGTCGATCAGACCAGAATCAGAATTTTCTGAATCTGCAACAACAACCATATAAGAATATTAATAAGCGCAACAGGCACATGGAATACTAAAAGGTAATATTGCTATCGAGATGTCACATTGAATATTCACCAACATGAAGTGATGATACTCTTTCTTTTTTTTTTAAAATTTATGAGAAGTGCAAAGGTGACGGAGTTTTATTGCTGACGATAAACAGCAAGTCAAATATTTGTGCAGAAGTTATGTGATCATGATATGATTCATGATGGATTTTCAAACAAAAGATAAGAATGCGATATAACAAAAGGAGTGCTCCACTTGTGCAACCTGAAAATCACCGCCTCACAGAGCTAATAAATGCCTCCCATGTCCAAATGCTTCCATGATCTTCATCTATTTGATTAAGAATTGTGTGTACATTTGTCACACTACTTGGGGGTCGATCGTCTTTATTTGCATTTCTCTCACTCTAAGGGTTAAAATGTTCATAGTACTGATTAGGAAAGATAATACCAGGCTCAAATATGCAGACATTTTGCAGACAGCAGCTCGAGTCATTGTCAAAAGTTTCTACCCAAACATAGCACACTGCTATGTCTGTATGATTAAGTGGTAAATTGCCAAATGAACTTGGATTATATATTCGTGGATGCATTGCCAAATGCACCTTTAACAAATGTTAAAAATACAAACATGTATATAAACACTATCATTCTGCAGAGAAATTGATACTTAAACAGCATTAGTGAAGGAATGCAAGGAACTAAAGACAAAGATGTGAGGAACTTATGACAATGCTGCAAACTCACATCTTCACGACTCACTTCACATAAAAAGGAAAAAAATCTTTAATAATGTACTTTAATCAAATATGTGATTTATGAGTGACTTTACTAAATGGTTACAACTCATCCATTGATTCAAACACAGCCACAAGTAACTATGCAACAACATATAATGAAAAGAGAGAGAGAGAGAGAGAGAGAGAGAGAATGTAAACAAGCTATGTCTCCGAACGAGCCATAAAAGCTAGCAGGATATACTTCATATTACAGCCTGCTCAGCCAACAATAACTCGTTCAGTGCCTGTTTGTCACGTATATTACTCACTACCCCCCCCCCCCCCCCCCCCCCCCCAATCCCCCTTTCAGTTTCCGGTTCTTATACATAAGGATGGCTGGGCACTGGTTCCACAATGGTATAAAATGGCCATTGGTTGGCTTGCTCAAGCACTGGGATTTGTGAGCATTATCAAGCTCTGGCTTCATCTATAGCTCCTCTCATTTTCCATTTCTTTTTTAAGTCTGCGTTATCAGCAAGAGGTTTAATCAAGCCCTGAATATTCAGCGCATAACAGAGAAAACTTGCCATAATATATTTTGTTACCGTGGAAAACATTAACCATGGAAATATCAATATCAATGTCCACACAAAATAATGCTGGAAAAACAAAAAATGAAAATGATTAAGGAAAACATCAACTTCTGTCCATTTCCTTTACATGGATAAACAAATTAACTGTTAATCTATCGAGACGGAAGACAAAGAATATAATCACAGTAATATGAGACAGTTTGTGTAATACACGTGTATTCCCAGATATTCACATGCTGTTATTAAACAAGAAGTTCCTTTGAAGGATTTTTTTTTCTTTATTTGCATTTACATACTGTAGCCACTTTTACCAGGATGAAAGATTTGTGTTTGTGTGTGTACATGTTTGTTTGTTTGTCTTTTCCTTAAACTTTAATCCAGTTTCAGTTAAGCATAATTGCATAGTAGAAATCGCATCTACACTGGTATCAAAAAGCAACTGAAAGATGAAAGACTTTAATACAACATACACAGTATGTCAAAAAAATAAATAACATTCGGATTTCTGCCTTCATAAGTTTTAAAATGATTAAGCAATCTGAATGCTATTTCACGGTAAGAAAACCCCGTTCAATTGGGTTGAGTGCATGGTCACAGAAAAATGTGGGTTGTTGTAAAGCATGTCATTGGATCGTTTCTTCAAAGTTTAGCACTTTGATGCTCTTGGCGTCCATCTTAATGAAATTATTTTGCCCCCAACTGACAGGACAGTTACCAAATAAATTCAAATTTTGTGCATGATATCATATCGATATGGAAACATATAATAAATACATGTATGCAAATACATAAATATTATTGTTCATGACTATCTTGATGAAAAATGAGGAAAAAATAACAATAAAAGAACAGAAAACAGACAGTCAAAACGTAGGAAGAGCTCATCAAATCTTCCATGAAGTGATAATTCAATATTTCCTTCATCATTAATTTTCAACACCTTACCACTGCTTGCAAACTAAAAAAAAAAGAAGAAAAAAAAAATCTGCTTTCTGTTTGACTTAACAAACCATTTATTTAGTTAGTTGAAAATGAAAAGAAACATGCAGTCACTCTTTCAAGAGACTTTGTGCAAGAACACAATGAACAACTGTGTATTTGCAAGGTGTGAACACAATGGACAAAACTAGAAGGGAAGGGATTCCTGACATGCTTTAAAAAGATCCTCATTCTCTGTGACCACTGAAGCAAATCAGATGGTGTTTTCTGTAAGATTTACTTGTAGGTAATAAGTTACTGGGTGTTTCAGACTTTGAAATTGCATGTTGATTGATTAAATATCTTTGAGGTTGTCATTACAGAAAGTCCAATTGTAATTTCTTTTGGGGCATATGGTACAGTATATCCCACAACATGATTGGCAATGTACGCTTTTTTTCTCTCTCTCTGTACTATGAATTAAAAGGTGACACACTTTTTATAGTCTTTACAACATGATAAAATTGTAATTTCAGTGTAAAGATTCTTCACACTTCAACCTAGATTTCCATGGTTACTAACTCTTTTGACACACACTATCATAGACAATAAATTTTGACGAAATATATCTGTAAGTTAGAGCTATGACCGAAAAGCAAAAAATTAAAACAGGAACAACACCCTAAGACTTCTTTTTCGTGTGGATGCTGTTGGAAAGAATGTGCCCTCCGATGGATTTGTAACACTGGTTGAGCTCAAGCAAGTCATTACAAATCAGGTACTCTGCTGGATTCTTTAGATACAGCAAAACAAAGTCTATACATCTTTAGATGCAGCAAATTAGGTCTATACTCCATTAGAGTGTGATATAAAACATTAGACACAATAAATTTAGATGTCTTGTTTACCTGGTATACATTTGATCTCACACTGTTCAAAAAAAGAATTTTAAAAAGGCACTTGGTGCATGAATTCATATCAGCTCTTTATCAAGGCTTAGAAGGTGTGTTCATAGCAGGATATCTCCTGCCCATGTCTATCAAAGACTATTGCAAGACACGGCACTATTTTTCGAGTGCACAGCCATATTTGATTCATTCCTCATTCCACTCCTCTGTGTGTGTTTGATCTGCTGGACTCTGCTCAGTAGCCTTCATCCACGACGCCACACACCAAATTAGCTGGAAGTGCTCGATCTGGGGAGAGGTAGGGATACAAGGAGAATAAATGAGAACCAGAAATTTTAAAAATGGCATCAACAGCAATATGAATATATGCAAAAGTTGTCCACATGTAGTATGAGACAATGGCATATTGACCAGACAAAAAATATGTTCTAGTTATAATATGATAGCACACTGACAGTACTTCAGCCAATGAGATATAAGTTGCCAACTCACAAGAACTATTAAGACTACATGGCTACTATTATAATCATCATTATCGCTTCTTGCATTACTGTTATCACCATTACTAATAGTATCACTATCACTTTTGCCATCACAACGATGATCATTACATTACGACTTCTATTACCATCTCCTTATTTTCATTATTACTGAATGGTATGAGGAATAAAACAGCACAGTCTAATCAAAATTCTTACAAATAAGTTGAAACATCATGTCAAATGACTTGACTGCATTCCTTTTTTGAATACATAAAGTATAACACTACTGTCATGAAATCACACAACTGCACACAACACAAAATATGAATGTCTTTAATTGTGTTTGACATAATAATCCCACACTAAAATCAGGTTTATTAACAAACATGTAAATCTGTTCATATCCATATGGGCTTCTGCTAACAGGTTCTGACATGAAAGCATGTTTTAAAACCTTTCCTTGTAGAACACTTAATGCATAATGCAGAATATTTACATCATTTATTACATTGATATGTTCGCTATCAAATACAGTGCACTCTGTGTTTAACAAACACGGTTATAACAAAATTATTACCAATTTATACACTACACTCTTTGGTTAGAACAAAATTTCGCTATTATGAAAGAAAACATCTGGTTCCGAGGACTTTTTTTTAAAACAGGAGTGCACTGTAAGATAATTCCAGAATTTCAGTAAAACATGGGTTGCATTACAATAACACAATCATAAAGCCAAATATTTGCACTTTTCACAACACATACACAACATAAAATATGGTAATTGTATGCAATAACTTGACAACATTATAATACCTCATTTTGATTTATGTAAAGATAGTAAAATGGAATATTTTGATAAGGAAAAATTCATTGTAAGAAACAATCATAAACTGCAAGTGTTTCAGAATAAAATGGTGTCTGTTTTATGAACGCCTGTTCTCTTGATATGTATTATATGATGGTCTGAGTCATGATATTTCATTGTCTGTTTTTCAAAATACTTTATTTGAAATATTATAATGTATTATGTGTTTAGATAAATATATGTTTGATGTAGAATAATAAATATGCAAGCGGGAAAAAAAAATTAACATATCCAGAATGAGAAGAGAAGGGGAAAAATAACTAATGAACACACACTCATACATACATACATACATACAGATAGGACATGTGACAACTCACCAATCGCCTTGGGGTAGGGCAGGTTGAGCTCTTCCATTACTTTGATGAATTCTTCTTTGGACTTGGTCAGTCTCGGATTGTAGAGAAGTTCCTCATTCACTGTGGTCTTTGTTTGACCTGTACACATGGGGGATTGAAGAAGTACAAAAAAAGCAATCACAATACGGCTTATTACTCCACAGAACACCAAAGCAAATACTTATCATGAGTAAGGTCTTTTTCCAAGGTCCCAATGTCCTATGTCATATCTCTGAACTAGAGGGGTTACCACATCTATTTGATTGTACAATGTTATGCAATTCAATCTGCTGCACAAACAATGACAAATTCAGGAGTAAAGCACAAAAAAATGTCCCTCTTATGTCACCTTACTGAGACTTGTGCTGGGATCAAAGGGTCAGCTGAACCAGGGGGCTTGCCCCTCCCCCCCCCCCCCCACTTATTTGCACATTACATAGGAATACATAGGGTGTAACCACTTAAATAGGGCCCCCTCCTTTTTGTACCAAACCAATGAAACCTTGAAAAGTGTGAGCGCGGGTAAGGCATTGTTTTTCTTTGCTTGTCAGCTGAAGAAAAGCAGAAGTGGGGGAGGGGCTGATGCGCTAAAGGCTTTGTTTTGTTTTAGCTTGTTAGCTGATGAAACTCCAAAGTGGCACCCTAGAAATATACACTGGGTCACTGACTTGATGGCTCCCTGGGAGCATAAAGTTCCCTTGGCTTGTGCCAAGCTGGAGGGGCACTGCTTCCTGGTTTAAGTGATGCTATTTTTCTTTCGGTATGTTTGTTTGTTTTTGTTTCTTCTTTTTTTTTTTTCACAATGGCCCAAATTCACAGAGATAACTCACATTGTTTCCATGGTTTAAATGTAGTCCATGGACTACAATAAGCACAAAATAGTCATACTTTTCACATGCATGTCTAAACTCCCTTTCATCATTTGATGTCTGCTGGCATCTGTGATATGCCATGGGCATATGTGCAGTCAAATTTTGCATAATCAATTGACTAATTTTTTCATCTATCTGTGTAAATTTCTGCCAATGTGCATTAATTCTACAACCGCTTGACACTTATATATTGGATACAGAAACTGGTACCTACTTATCAACAGGTTACATCATACAATAACTGAAGGGGTAGGTCTCCTCGATCAGTCAGGATCATGATGTTGAGAGATAACTAAGCCTTTGCATGACATGAAGCAGATGACCCAAGAAAGAACAGATGAACACACCATATGAAGAGTCTGAGATTTTGACCAATTTATCAATGCCCCAAATCCCTATCAATCTATGTACCAAGTTTGGCGAACAGTTGAATGTGTACATCTCAGTTGAACGGAATGGCTCATACATGTATCTTTGAGCTTTGAGCTGTAACACATCTAATCCTACATTACACTGGTAAATTGTTCCCTCATTGCACTAAGTTTGAATAAATTCTGCTCATTTTTTTTCCTTTTCAGCCAAGTTTTCGCAAGAATACCATTTCAATATGAAGATGGCCTTGACAACTGACCAACACTCCAAGATCTTTATGGAAACCCCACTCACAGGTGAAAAGATCTGTGCGGTTTGTCCTCCCGTCAAGTTTCCAGAAATTTCATACATTGCTCATTAAACCATGGGCCTCTTTAAAAGCTTGATACATTCATAAATGACCTCATAATCCCCAATCTCAGATTATGTTATTGCTACACATGAAACATACAAATTTGCAAGTTTAGACACCTTGAGTCTCTTTAAAGAAACTAAGCACACATGGACAAACCTAATGAAATCTAGCAACCCCTTGCTCCACTTCATGATCAGATGGGACATAAAATTAAGGGTACATGAAGAAGAAAGGTGAAGTTAAACTACTCTTGCTCCACTAAAAATGGGCCTACATAACAATTATACATTTTTACCTGTGTAATCATGAGCAGGATATAGTACTGTGTCTGGTGGCAGGCTAAGGATCTTCCCATGGACAGAGTCATACAACCTGGAGGAACAGCCTATTGCAAAGGAGATAATGAAACTGCCATTAATCATTGATATAGTATCCCTATACTTGGTTTCTTTTCTAAAACATTGTAGTAACACCAGACATGTAGGATCTGCAGTGTGAAGTATGCATCAATCGATTAATAGAAGAATGAATAGAATTTGGCCAGTGGTTGAATTTGCAATCGAGAACCAGTGACAAAATGAGATATTTATAAGTATCATTCATTTTCAGGAGATATGTCAGTGATCTCTTACCCTGGAGATGATATAAGGCACACTGTTATAACAGGAGATTACTATTGTAGTTATTGTTATTATTTCATATCGGTCCAGTAGTTAAATTCAGGTAAATAAGAAGACTTCCAAAATTACTGTTTCTACAGTACTTTGCACATACAAAATCTGAGTAATGCAGCATCTTCTACTCAATGGCATCATTTTCTGACTCAATCTTAGCTGGAAAAAGTCAACAAATTTGGAACATTTTTCTAATTCTGTGGTAGCAAATGACGAAATACTCGGATGCACTCACTTTTTTTGTTTTTTAATTCAAATTAAGCCTTTGTTTGATTACCTTTTTTCTAAATTTTGAGACTTCCGTACTCATAGCATTTCATCACGAGAGAATGGAACTATGTCATTTAGTTTAATATACAGGTTAAGAAAGTAGGTGAGCTCAACACATTTTGTTTACTTTAGTATCATATCAAAGGGCAAGTTTATAGCATATTTGCTTTAGATATGTGCGATACATGTAAGATAAACATTTACAGCGCAACTGTAATCTGTGTTAAGAGTTGGAAGAGAGTGATATTTAAAGCAACAAGATCACAAAATCAGAAGCTTATGGACCTTCTGTTTCCAGAAAACGATATGTGGCAACCATTACAAATTTAAGATATTATGCAAATTACAGAGGTCATGGCTGTTAAACGCAGTTGAGCATATTCCTATAAAAACCACACAATATACATGTAGATTTCAAATTATCATTATCATTATTATTACAGTGCCTCACTAATTTCTCATTGCGTCTCAAATCTACACAGAATTTCCAGACCCATTTTTGACATGAAATCATGACACCAAAATTGTATCCCTCACATCAAATCATTGTTCTATAATAATAATAATAATAATAATAATAATAATAATAATAATAATAATAATAATAATAATAATAACAAAAAACAAATAATAATAACAATAATAATAATAATAACAATAATAATAACAATAATAAAACAGTGCAACAGATTATGCCTGTGGAGCAATGTTGAAATTAACTTTGCGTGCTGGTTATAGAAAAGTAAGGCTGAAATAGGTGATCAAAAGAACAAATTACATCATCCTGTTCGCACATTACATCATCAACTCAGCACAGAATGGCTTAGATGTAGCTGAAACTTCAGTCTGTTCTTGTGAGTACTGGCCTGGTCAGTGCACATACCTTGTTGGAAGTCAGTCCTCCCACAGCCCCTGATGAGGATAGCGTCTCCTGTGAATGCCATCACCGGCTTTCCTGACGAGTTGCGCAGAACGTAAGTCACGCAGCCGTTCGTGTGACCCGGTGTTGCCACGACATCGAGAGCCTTCAAGCAGAACAGCAGTTGGATTTAGTATCAAAGCATGAAGATGATAGAGGATAAAAACAGAGCTCTTGACCCATCGTGTGCCAGACACCACAATTCTGTGGTTTTATCATAATCTTTATCATTCATCGTTACTTTAAAGCCAGAAACCCTCGCCTGCAATTTAGTTTTGTGAATTTCGAGAGAGCCAACATTTGCTATTTAAGTCAAAATGCACTAGATCATTCTTGTTTTTATGCATTAAATGCCAGTGGCGATTTGCAAATATTTCTTGCTTTACAGTAGTTTATAAGGCAGGATAAAGAACTTCCTTTCATTTGAGCCTTATCCTGGTCATAAAACATTATTTATTGCTTTGTTTTGTTTTTGATGTACTGTAGTCATAAAAAGCCAGCAAGAACTAAATATGTGATAGATTCTTTATACATTGACCACAAATATTTCATGATTAAAGTAAATAATTCTTTGTATCAAGTTTGCACATTTTGGCACATTCTTCTGGTACTGTAGGGGTTGAATGAAGTTCACCAAATTCCAGCAAGTCTTCCAGATTAAATCAAGGAGGGATGATCACTTCCACAGCAAAGTTAAGCATAGACTTGATGGGTTAAACAACATGATGACTGACATAAACAATGCACTTTGAAAACTGAAATCTCTACAGAAGGTAATCAGTAAATCCTCAAACAAATGCCCAGTAGGTCAACTGCTTGTTTTGTCTATGTGGCCAGCTCATAATACATCCAATTGTTTATGTGTGCATTGCATGTGCTCCATCTTATCACAAATGGTTCTATCAAGACCAATCTCGAGTTTGCACAGTGATTCTTGAAGGATTTTCAATCACGACAAACACTGAGAGTTATCTATTAGTTCACGCAAAACAGATAGTAGGATACACTCATGTGCACGTACACTTGCTTGTAATGTGGCTGGTGATCTCATCCCATCCAACAAAATAGGATGGCTGATAGCATGAGATACAAGCTAACCTTCCTTTTCATTGCCATCTATTAAAAGCTACTTGATTCATGACTTGCTTTGAATTAGTTGCCACATCAGTATCAGTACACCCAGACATCTTAGGTCAACAAATATTATTCAGTCATCTAGACAACTTCAACAAGGTTATCTATAAATTATCGTGAGGAAGCTGGAGAAATATTATTAAGTGTCATATATCCCTTTTGCAAACATCACAAAATAATGGTTGAAGAATTATATCTCCCAACATCTTGCATGAAATTTTCAGAACCTCAGATTCCTTATGATAAATAAATGACATATGAACTAAACCCATGTCACTCAATAGTTTGTACTCTTTCGTACAGAAAATAGCAGCTGGAATATTGGGGGTGGGGGGCTACAATAAATTCATTGGATATCAATTTATTTATTCCCGCTCAATCAGAATAAAGTTTCCAGTTTTACTAATATCAGGAAAGTTCTGAATTGCCCACCTCCACAATACACCAGGTTATGAAAGGAATCTAATTGTCAGCGGTGCAAAAGGGACACACAAACTCTAACACAAACCCAAAAGCAAGAGTACAATTGTATTTGCCCCCCAAGAAAAAAAATCAAATCAACAAATATGTGAATACAAACATGTATACACAAACAGTCAAATCTATAAGAAAGGATTCTCATAGGTTATCGATCAAAGAGTCATTATAAGTAGAGAAATTTCTGTCTAGTATGATCAGGATAGAATATGACACACAAACACATCAAATGAGTCTTTTTAAATTAGTATTCTGTGTACTATCCACCAGGATTCACATGCTCAGTGGCATACACTAAATACATACTGTATATTACGTATCTTGTGCAAAATATATTGAGACTAGGCCGTATTTCAGAGTTCCTCACAGACTTGATAATGAGTGCCCTCAGTTTAAAGGAATATTTGTTAAGTGCTCAAACAGTAATATTTCATGATTTATGTGACTCTTATGACTTTTATGACTAAGATTGAATTATGATCTCATGTGTGCTTTAAAGGGATAACACAATGGTTTCCTTGCATAACCTGTAACACTCTATTACTGTATAAGTCCTCATATATACATTCTTTTTCCTCTTATATATGAGAATACAACCCTCTTTACAGTGACCCTTCATAGACCTCCTGATGTTTAAAATGTAAAATTGCAGTATTATAGGGGCTTCTGTAGTGGTAGATTACATACTACCTACAGATGATTGCAGACAAGATTAATTTGATTTTAAACATGGGCAACTTGATCAATTATGACACATGCTATATTTTACAACTGTTGGCACTACTGTTCATATATTGTTGTTTGGGTACTTCTGTTCCAAAACTCCCCCCCCCCCCTTTCCCGGAAAAAAAAAACACCAACCAAGACAAACAAACAAACAAACAAACACAAATATCTAATGAGAGACAAATACCTCAATTGATGTTGTTTTCCATCATTATTCAAGATGCTATGACATAGGTTTTTTTAGATTTGCTAATAGTTCCAGCAGGGAGGTGACGTGGTTCTAGCATTTGACTTTCACAAACAATGCCAAATTACAGTACGAGGGTCTGTGGACAGTGGAGTACATAGATGGGTCAAAAGTGCCTGTCTAAATGACTCCCTCCCCCCCCCCCCCCACAAACACACACACACTCATGTAAGTTGAAATGCTAGGGCATGCTATTTAATCACTAATACTTTGAACTTTCCCTATACCACTCCACCCTGAATAGTGGAGATTTTGGTACTACAATAATTATAAGCCCTATAGTGAGCGTAGAATTGTCAATTACGGGGCACCCACCAGAGAACCAAACTTGACTTGGTCGCCATCGTCAATGAAGATGTCGGCCTTGGCCCCACTCGCCCTGCTGATGACACTCTGGCAGCTTGGCACCTTCTGCTTCAGAAGGCCTGTCCCAGTTATGTGGTCGGCATGACAATGGGTGTTGACTGATAGAGAGAGAGAGAGAGAAAGAGAAAATGAGTACAAATACCAGGAGAAAACCAGGGAACATGGAGATAGTTCATCAGCTCTAAACCACATGTACATGTAGGAGAGAGAAAGAAACAGATCTATGTAGAAAAGGAAAGACAAAAGGAATACAAATGCAAGGCAATGACTGACCTGAAAATGGGGAAAAAAAGTCTAAAGTGACCTTGCTTGGCCTATCTGACCAGCAGTTAAACAACAGCCGCAGCAGGGTTAGCACCATCTGAATATCACAAGTTTACCTTCCAAGCATTCTTGCAGAGTGATACCTAAGAAGATCATAGTAAACTTGGGGGGGGGGGGGGCCCTGGGGGCCTCGAGGGTGGGGGGGGGGGGGGAGAGTGTGATGTCCATTTGCATACTCAATCATGCTGGTGATAGATAGCTCCTGCCAAGTTCATAAAAAAATTGGGTATGCATCTTCACAAAGATCAAAATGTGGTACATTTGTACCTGGCCGGAATGGCCTCCACCTTGTTCCCACTACCACGGGAGTCAACCCTGGATCTGCCATAAAGCAAACTTGAAGTAATGTGCATTGTGCCCATTTGATCAAAATGAGATCCCATAATCCTCGGGATGCTACCTCCCAAGTTTGGTGAAAATCTGTCGCCGTCGGGTTTTAAAGAAGAGGCTGAAAAATTAAAAAGCTTACACACACAATGGATGCTGGACAATGAATGACTGCACTTGCTCACTTTGATGAGCCGTTCACTTAGGTGAGCTGAAAATACTTGCATGAGTTCATCATTTGGTGTTGCCCTGCTCCTACCCTGGACCAAGTTAGTCCTGATGATAGGATATATTCTGCTGGAATAAAAGATACACAATGCGCATCACGAATGACTTGACAGTGACGAAGCACCTACTTGCATAGACAAGAGTGAGACCTAGGTCCTCCAGAAGGTGGGTGTCTCTCCTGACGAGTTCAACGACTGGGTCGATAAGGATGGCATCCTTGGTGTCCTTATCTCCCAACAGATAAGTGTAGGTGTAGGACTGGTAGTCAAACAACTGTCATGTGTAAAAAAAAAAGAGGTGGGGAACAGTAGGTGTTAAATGTATCATTGTGGTTCTATTTGTGATTAAAGTTTACTCTGACAAATGCTCACCATCAATGCCACGATGAACTACTTTTAGTGATATGGTGGTTCATAACAATCTGGGTCATATTCTTGCTGAGAGGCTTAAGTCTAATTTCTTACAATCACATTGTATGCAACATCTATACAACATAATCTGATAAAAATGACAGAAGAGCACTGTACAATGTATTCACTTACATAGTCTTGAGTCATTTAGGTACATGTATTAATTGCTTTCTCGGTATTTTCACTTACTTTCACATTTACAGTATCTCAACCTATTGAGGATGGACTGATTTCTCTACAACACATATTTCCCATAGACACCTGCCCGAGTACACTCAGGACTTGTCCTCAACGGGTTAAAACAAACAGATTCGAGCAATAGTAATTTAATTTGTCCAAGTTCACCACTCTTTGTGCAATTTCGGATGCTTCCAATTTTTGATCTGGTCAAACTGAATGTTTTGTTGTTTATGTTCTCATATCATCAAAATATGTTGCCCGATGTTGCCCGATGTTGCCCAGTAACATGTTCCAAATGAATTCCTCATTCCACTCATTTCCCACCCAGGAACGCAATAATTTTTGTAAACCTTTGACTTATTCAACTCCAAGATTGCAATCCATAAGTTTTACAGGTGTCAAAGAATGGAATTCTATATTTTCTAGGTTTAACCCTAAAAGGGCTTGGGGGGTTCAATCAACCCCCCCCTCAACATTTTCCGTGACCATTCTGCTGCGCGAATTTTTTTGACCACGCCGCTCACTGACTTTTAACTTGCACATCTTGTGACATCATTTTCGCGAATATCGGACATACTGTTACGACAACCTTTTATACACGCTTGCCAGACCGAAAATGGCTCGAAAACGTGATTTTGTGCTCAAAGTCTATGCAAATTGAGTTTTCTCACCTTATTCAAAACAGATATGATTATTTTCACTTTCAATGGCTGAAATCAATTAATTTTAGTATGATTATGCTTAAAATAGGTTCTGTAATAAGTTTTGTGGAAAAAAACAAAAACACAAAAGGTCGAAAAACAAAGAAATACATAAGAAATTAAGTTTGAAACAAGATTTTTTGTTCAGGTACATTGTTAGGAATGCTACAAGGAATAATGTCACCAAAAATTGGGATGCCATTTGCTTCATTTTCTGAATTAGAGCAAAATTTATGATTTCATGCATATTAATCAATATAAAACATAAAAAATGAAAAATTCAATTTTTTTCTTTTACAGTTTGGTAGATTACATGGAAAGTAATGTATGTGCCAATTTTCATGCACGATTGACGGCTGAGATCTCGGGGGGTTGAATCAACCCTCCCCCGGCCACAGAACAGGCCAAAAAGCCTGGCCTGGTTAGGGTATAAACAGAGTTCTTTCTCTACCTTTTTTTCTCTCACTTCGCACTCGTGATGTGCACTTCGCGCACATTAACTTGGAGTCTCCCGTTTGCTACAGGTTTCAGGCGGGAGAATCTCGAGATCAGAAGGTGCCTGGGGTTGGAGTCTCTGTAAAATAGTGGGGGGGGGGGGGGGGGTTCCCCCTTTATAGACCCAAAGATCAGTCTGTATGTGGTCGGGATATGTTCTGCTGTGACTCCATCTTGCTTCACAGACTCCCTCTCCTTAAATACAGTTTGAAGACTGACATACCCGATACCCGTTCGGGGACAATCTGGCATGGAAACCAATGTGATTGACTATTAAACAAATGCACTCGCCAGTAACAGTTATCACAATATGGTAGCCTGTCAACCAGCTGATATATGCTAGAAGAGCCCTGTGTCTTATTCCATGAAAATTCCACCCAAATCTTAGATATTTCAAACAGTTGGTGAGTGGATTGCATACATCTATGAGATGTTTAATTTGATTGATGCAAGTATAAATTTACTGGTGGAGATGAGGATTGGGCTTTTAAACTTCCCAGGTCGAAAAACCAGTTGGCAACTGGTACTGGTTTCAATATGGAAATTAGAATACAGTGAGTAGAATCAACTGGTATCAACTGGTATCCATTCAACTGGTATCAACTAGTATTCGTCCAACTGAATTCAACTGGTATCAAGTGGAATCAACTGCTAGATACCAAGAAACCACTTGATACAGAGCATACAAGACTTTATTTCTTCAAGAGGAATTCAAAGTTTATCATTAGATGTGAATCAGTTTTGGAATGTCCAAGTAATCCCAAAGCAAAGTAAAACAATTAAGGCAATCCTAATAAAAGGTGCAATTGGGTCCCACCTTTTATTTGGATTGCTCCATTTTTTATATCTGAGCCATTTCAAAACCAATTTTCATCCAATAATTACATGTTCTTTCATGTTTCATAAGAGATTCCTCATTATACTCACCAAAAAACAAAACAAAAAATTACAAAAAATGTTGGAATAAGAAACATGAAGTGACGATCCCTTAGTAACTGTTAGTTTCAGGCTGGTCTCCCTTTATTCTTGTGAATCTTAGTTAAACGTTTTAAGTACTCTTTAGTTTTTGTTGCAATAACTTACATTACAATCTGCATGCATGGTCACTAGGCCTACTACAGAGAGAGACTCCAACCCAAAGCACCTTCTGATCTGGAGATTCTCCCGCCTGAAACCCCTAGCAAACGGGAGACTCTAAGTTGATGTGTGTGAAGCGCGAAATTCCTAGGGTTCTAGATGCTCTCTGGTGCTATCTTCCTAGACACTGAAGCTTATTTTTTTCAACATACAATAACAGTAAGTAAGAAATCCTTTCCAACGGGAGACACAGAGCCAGGGCGGGAGAAATTAAATCTCAAGCGGGAGAATGGGAGATTTTGCAAAAATGGGTTTTCGGCGGGAGATCTCCCGTCGAAAACGGGAGAGTTTGAGTCTGTGCTACTAGAAATTTATTTATCTTTGTATTAAACAAATATGTTAATTATGCTTAATTGACTAGGTCCAGAAAACAGGGAACTGTTCTATCACCATGATCACTGCTATCGTAAGTCCTGCCTAGCCCTATGCCCCTACTAACTGAGAGTACTAACGTTAGTGCATGTACTAACAGTTAGACATCTAGTAGGAACCTAACGTTAGAGTCTAGTTTAATTTAATGGCAGGCCCTAACACGTTACTACTTTCTACCTAGATTCTAACCGTTTGAGAGCCCTAAATAGAGCCATGCATCTGTCTGATTAGCCCCGGAGACCCGCCGCTCTGCGGCGGGGTCCTGGCGGCTACCTCGCAGTTTCGTTCAAGTGAGAATCACGAACAACTCCCTATTGCCACATATACGGCAACTTCACAAATAAACCATGGCTAAATGTCCATCATAAACACAGTGACAATATAAAATGAAATATACACTACTCCATTGCCTTGGTCCTTCTCACCAATTTAGACAGTCTATCTGGAAACTGCATAATTTTCCACATTTTTTAGGAGTAGGCGGTCTGCCCAAGTGGAGAGCTTTGCTGCTATTTTGAACGTGTATATCCATCAGTACGCATCTACGCATGCGTAAACAATGACGTCAACGTTACGGACGCAAAAGGATATGAATAATGCATCATCGCACGGTGAATATGCATCATGTAGCGAGTAATACAGCTGTCAATGCACTGCACTGAATGCATTGTGTGCGCATGTGCAAGTGATTGTGAGTTTTAGCGAGCATCGGTGAGCTGAAGATATTTGCCTTATAAGACAGCATTTTCTGCATCATAAGCAATGAAATGCATCAAACAGTCGCCGATGTGAATCATTTAGGTTTAGTCGACCCATGTAAGTATTCCCAGTAGTTTTTGTTGAAAAATTAAGGAAATACAGCGCCGGAACGGCACCCGTTTGGTACAACATTAAAATATCGATGCCAAAACGGCGCAGCCCCAAAACTGTACGTTGTACGTTGGGGCTGCTGGTCGCAGTTACTGTCTGATTAGCCCCGGAGACCGCGCCGCCAGGTGCGGTCCTGGCGGCTTCCCCGCAGTTTCGCTAATGTGAGAATAACGAATAGCTCCCCTATTCTGTGTGCTTGTGCAAGTGATTGTGAATTCTGTGAACATCGGTAAGCTGCTTATAAGACATCATTTTGTGCATCACAAGCAATGAAATGCCTCAAACAGTCACCGATGATAGTCATTTAGGTTTCATCGACCCATGTAAGTATTCCTAGTAGTTTCTGTCGAAAAATTAAGGAAATATAGCGCCGCAAAGGCACCCGTTTGTTCAACATGAAGATCTGAAATGGGAGCACGGCGCAGCCGCCACACGCAGTGTGGCGGCTGTCGCAGTTACTGTCTGATGTGCATGTGTTGTGAAATGGACCATCCAATCCATGTCACATGCATTCCCTTAGTATTAGTAGACCCTCCCTTCCTCGAAATTGAAAGACATCGGCACTTTCAGCTCTCTCTTCCACCTCCCTGGGCACTTTGTAGTTGCATTGTGTAGTGTACTTCCGGCACAGATATCCTCCCCCCCCCCCCCCCCCCCCCCCCCCCCCTCACCGATCTTCCCCTACTGCCCTCCTAAGCCTAGCCCCCTATCCCTATAGAACCGTGGATTTACCTGTCGAAATATTAGATTCGGAGGACAGTTATCACCATCAGTCGAGGTCGACATTCCTCTGCGGATCATCCCATAATGCCGTGAATGTCCACTTTCGTCCGACAAAAACGGAATTTTGTGATGAAAGGACAAGGTAGACAACGGTGCTGCAGTAAATGGCATACGAGGCGGACGGGTAACGGACGCTGACGTGATCCCATGCCGACACTTCGGAGGGAGACTGCGCCATGCCCATGCTCTCGAAGTCAACCCGCAAAGCACGCGAGCTCTTGACATCGTTCAGTTCACATTCACTGACACCGTATTACAATCAGAACTAAACTCTGGTACAGTATGTTGCTGTTGTAGTCACCCACGACTGTTTGTTGTGGGTGGGTAGCTTCAGCAGCTGGGTAACGGCAAATTCGATGTGCTCAGCGTGCAAGGCACTTCTAGTTCTACGCCCTGGTTGGAGCTAGTTGTGTGAGTAACCCGGACCCTGGGACCGGATTAACCTCTGCATGTAACCAACTGTGTACATGCACGGCTAATGTCCATATGACATCTACTGTCAGTATGCATCACTGACCCCCATATCATGGGATCGGATACTACTTAGTACTGTAGTATAATCCATCCGCGGTTTCTCTGAGGGACATTTACAGTACGGTGGTCATGTTAAAAATGGAATAGTCCAAGAGAAAAAAATATTGTATGTTTATACAATTTTATAAACCTTGCAACGTCAGCGAAATCCTTGGTAGTATAGTGGTGAGTATCTCCGCCTGTCACGCGGAAGACCGGGGTTCGATTCCCCGCCAAGGAGGCTGATTTTTTTTTTTTTTTTTTTTTTTAAACCCTTATTAATCACCATTCTTTCTTTCTCTCTTTCTTTCTTTTTTTTTCAAATTTTATTTACTTGTCTTACCGTTTTCGTTTCGTTTTCTACCCTTAAATATTTTCATATTTTCACCTTCCTTACCGTTTTGTTTCTTACCATGGTTTTTCGCTCCCCTCTCCATGTTTTTGTTGTTGTTGTTGTTGTTGTTGTTGTTGTGGGAGAGGGGGTGATGGGAGGCCTCAATTGCTGTCTCTTTTTTTTTTTTCCCCATGTCCTCTGCCTCATCTGCCAAGACTACCTTTGGGCCTTGGTAATGGATTCTGTTACCTTTTTTTGTTTTAAAACTGGAGATCAAACAGTGACCTTTACCCAGTACATGTAGGATTTATGATCGTTTGTATTCATGTAATTTAATTGAGTACACATACAGCACATCCCTATCAAGTATAACTAACAGGGGTATAACTACAAAGTACAAATTCAGGTCTCAAGAATTATCATCTCCGTGTATTTGTCTTTACATAATCCCTATTTTACTCTGGCTATATCAACATTTTCATCCCACAGACTTTGTGATAATGGGGGTCACCTGTGATGACAATCTATTGAATGTGGCCCCCATTATCACACACCACAGTCCGTGGGATCAAAATCTTATCTGATGGAGCCCTAATAATATTGACCAGGTTGCAACAGCCTTTACACTTTTTGATACAATCTTCCCACATGCTGTTAATGATTATCAATTGATGACATAAAAAATGACATGCCACCATTCTCAGCTGTACATATCTTTCAATAAAATATTTTAAAAATGTAAAATAAAAGACAGCAGTAGTTTCTGCTGTGTTTGATGATAATCTAAAGACAAAAACATGTAGATGATACTTTTGGGACCTGAATATCTTTACTTTTTTGGTCATAAAAAGTTGTGATTAATACACAGGTTATGTCCCCTCGTAACCTACTGTAAAAGGTTGAAAAACACACCAGCACATACCAACAGCATGTACATTTGAGAGGTCCCACATACCAACGCACATGTACCCACATATACACAAACACATGCAAATACACACACACACAGACACACACAGACACTATGTTAAAATTTCCACTTAGTGTTCACAAACTGAAGAGAAGTGCCAGTATATATTGAACAAAATACATGTACACGTAAAGTGTTGCAAACTTCCATTTATAGGTACATGTACTGATATGATATAATAAACTGGTTTTAACAAAGGGAATTTCATAATGAATTCAGTTTAGTTTTTAATTTGTAGATATTTCTAACAGCAAAAAAAAGAGAGAAATAAATAGAAACAAAAAATACCGGTATATGTATATATGAAGAGTTTGTTTGCAAAAACCGATAAGTCCATTTTTGACGATTTTGAAGTAGTCTCTGTCATAAAGTACAAAATAATACCTTTTAAATGATATATTGGTCACTACATATAAAGGTACATTTTTTGAGTTATGGTCAAAAGAAGCAAACATTTTATTATTCTCTTTATTTTTCTTGACCTTTAATGGCAAATATCTCCATTTGACAAATATGGACTTATCGGTTTTTGCAAACAAACTCTTCATATGTATATATAATACAATGTAATCTATTGTAGCTTTTGTTTTACTAGTCAAAGTCAAAATCCAAATAAAGCTTTACATTTTTGTGGTGCTTCTATTTAGGCTTCCTGTATTAATAGTCTAATGTCTAATTCTCATTTATCCCACATGTTCATTATTACAGTACATGTATTTATGTCTTGTCTTGGGCAATGTAACATTGTTATAATTCTGCTAGACTGTATTTCTATTGTGTCACTTGTGTTGTTACATCTTTCAATGCCTTCCTTTGCTTGATTAAATTCTTTAAAGTTTTGATTGACATACAGTATCTCACATTTTTAAACAAAGTTTGATGAAGCTGATTATCATGACAAGTCTTTGGAATTTTGTTCTAGCTTGTAGGCAAGGTGTACATGTATTGCCCTACAGAAATAAAATTCATTCCTTTTAGTGATTACTGCTGTTAGGGGATATACTGTAGTATGAACAATCCTGTTGAACTGTGGCACGACTATTTTTGGCTGTTATCACTTTACATTGTACTGTTTTTGCTTTGAACAGTACGTACTGTTTTTTATTTATGCATATGTAAGTAGATCAAGCAATCATATTACATGTACACTACAGGTATACAAATACAGTAGGACATGCAGACATAAAATCTACCATGCTGACATACGTAACTGAAACATTTGTATCATTTTAAATTCTCTTAGAAATATATGTACATGTACTGTGATATTAAAGGCTGACTGATAAGGCTGACTGGAAATGTATTCCTCCTTCATAAATTTACTGCAGTGTATCGATAGCAACTTTGAAATTGTGAAAATAAAACACAAAATACATGTATCTGCATCTTTCCTCAATAAATTTTATTCAAATAGCAATGGCCAGAGTGCTTTTATCTCAAGCACTATAATCTCACATTCCAGCACTACCATCATTTCGCACCTTTGAACATTCAATCAGATTACAGTTGAGCAAAGGGGACATGACAATCGCCACTCTTCAGTCATTTTATGTGAACCTGTCACACCTTCGACTCCTACATTTCTAATTTTGACTCCAGGCTTCTTCAAGTAGAAGAACCTGTTCATGACTATGAATCAGCAAACCATAGATGTACTAAGAGGGACAATAACACACAGGCAACCAAGAGTCTTCAAATGTTATTACGCTGTATCTGACTATCTGGTAGTCATTACAATGTATTTGGTTGCTGGGTTATTCATAGAATTAAAAAAAAAAAAACACACACACAGCAACTCTGGAAGCACAAGAAAATCATGTAGTGCTTGTTGCTTTATATGGACACAGCTAAGAAAACATCTACTGCGTCACAATTAGAATACACTGTATAAGCAATTCACTCACTGACTCATCCAAATGTAAAAAAAGGGGGGGGGGGAATCAACGAGAATGAGGGATTGTATAGGTCTGCAAGAAATTTTGAAGAATTAGAAATCGTACAGGTACATGTTTCTCCTTACTTAAAATTGATGTTCTTCTCTTATTTTGTTTATTCAATTTAAATATCTTACCACCTAAAAAGGTGCACACATCCAAACTGCTGTGTCCATACACAAAGGCCTTCACACACGTGGTGTAGCTATGGCATCATGGACCTTTGTCTATGCATACAACAACAACAAAAAAAAAAGAACACTCATACACTTGTACATGAAACAAATGTAATCTGATTTCTCAGGTGATAATGTTTGCACAACTGGACTTTTCAGATTCATGGCCACTTCCACTGACCAGGTGGGGCATCACCAGCCAGAGGTTCCCACGCCTTCCAGTCTGCCATCTTCCTTGCTAATGACAGCTCTGCTTCCGCCTAAAATGGATGAAATTGTGAAGAAAATTCCTTTCTTTTTTGAAATATCGTTTAAAACATCAAAATACAAACATCACACAATATCAATGCAAACACAAAGGTGAAATATGTAAACATATATTATATTCTGTAGGATATGCTATATACAAGTACAATGTACTAAGTATTACATCATGTACATGTATTTCATACAAATGTGTTCTATCCAAACAAATTATTTGTTTGCTTTTCACGAGTACTTCAATTAAAGCTGTTTACATTTCATTGACCCTCAAATTGCGAGAGGAATATGTTTTCTTCAGTTGTTTACCCAAATACATTCAGCAAGAGCTAGTGTGAGCAAAATGCAAAAAGAAACACAACAAAATACAGCCACCAGAAGAACATCAAGAAAGATGCATATCTTCATGGACTCCACACATAGGCCTTGATAAACTTCATTAATAAAGAATAGAGTTATATAATTTTTAGTCAAAATTTATCTGTGAGCTCAACTAGCAGGTCTCACACTCACAATTATGATTAGTGCAACTTGGTACTCAAGGAATAGTTGCCCTTCATGGTAAAATAGAAGGCTATTACACGAACTGATGATATCATGATCATCAAAATGCCAAAGGATTGGAAGAAATGATCCCTCCAGAAGCTTAGACAGAACACAGTGGAACCTCATCATAAAGAGGTTGGATATAACATAACCCTCTTTCAGCATGGTGATTTTGCACACGGCAATTGTATTTCTCTGTAATTACAGGTTGCAATTAAAATTCCTTGTTTTGGGGGGTTGCAATTATAATTCCTTGTTTTTGTACCCCCAATACTGTGAGAAACCAAGTGTAAAAATAAGCCATTGTCCTGGTTTTTAGGTTCTCATTATGATGAGGTTCCCCTGTATGTACTATAGAAGGTGGTATCTTCAGTAAATCTCATCGATGATGCATTGCTTACATACCTGTAGAATCACCTCTTCAATCTGCCCAGATTGTAGTCTACTCTCAATCTTTTGAACATCATTTTCCTGCAATGAAAAAAAGTATACAAAAGTACAAAAATCTTAAAATACCACTCATTACACATTATTTTCAGAAGTGATCCTTGACCCTACTTTAGAAAGCCAAAATTTCATGAAACGATCCATATGCTATGGGCTAAATGTGTTCAAAATATGGGAGTGATAGGTCTTGATTTCATATACAGTGTACCAAGATTTAAACTGTTGTGGCTACTTGCACAATTTTGTTTCAGTTTTCCTTGTGCTTTTGCCATCTTTTCCCATTTTTATTTTGAGCAATGTACTGTAAAATTCTCTTCCAAAATATTTTTCTATTTACATTTTACTAAAATAACAGAAATGCTAGACATTGCAGGAATTTACAAATCAAAACTTGCTAACACTTTATTCTAAATACTTCCAACAACTCCATCTTGTAATGTGAACAACTGTAGGCAATATTGGGATAATATAAATGTTAATTCTGAGATTTGAGAAATACATTTTGAGATGATCAAATGGCTGTAAGCTCACTTGTGCACAGCATATTTGCTTCTTGAGTAGGGAAACTGATGACCAATATGCATAATCACAGGATCTAATAGCGTTTTGTGCCACTGAAATCACTGTATCTATAATTTCTGGCAGGAAAAAAAAAATGTCCTTGCAATTGCATTTATGAATGTATGGTCGCAAAATACTTGCTTTTGGTCACACCAGATTTCAGGCATCAGACTACCAGTAGTGCTACTTTTTGAAAGTTAAAATGTCCAGACAGCTATGTTTTCCCATATGTGGCAAAGTGAAGTAATTAATGAGACATAAAACTGAGTGGGAAAATGGTACCATCACTTACAGATTGGACAACACCAAGACGCTCATTCACTATCTGCTCTGTGTACTGCCTATATGATGCCTCTTTGGGAATCTGTTGTAAGGAGGCAAGGATTTTGCTGTACAAAACCCTCAATTTCTGCAGACAAAAGAAAAAATTAACAGAGCTATTAGAACATCATGTACACTGTGTAAATTGTTCGTTTATACCAAACAGATCGTTTTATGGGACTCAAATGCTCTTCCACACTCTACGCAGCACAATACATCACTTACAATAGTCAGTTTGTGATTTGACTCCATCTAGTGATACAAATGCTAAGCCCAGAGTGTCCTGTTTGTGTCTTTCCCTACTTATCAAACAATATGTGTGTAGATAATTCTCTTACTTAAGGATGTGAGTGTGAGGTGACAGTGAGAGACTAAGACAGTGTAAATATTTATCATATTTCTGAGCAGGATGGTAGTACCTTTTCATTATCCTGTCTGACACAACTGCTAGCATGATATTATCATGACATGGCAAGATATGGAAGTTGTCAATTCTATCAACTTATATGAAACATTATACAGTGCACTCCCGTTATAACGAAATGCTCGGGACCAGCAGTTTTCTTTCGCTATAACGAAATTTCGTTATAACCGAACAAAAATACAATATACAAGTACAACGAAGACAAGGAAGCCACGCATATATGATATTCTGTTTGTTGGAAACTCGTCATACACTGGAAAGCTATGTGAACAATAAAACAAATAGTTAATCAATTTCAGATTATTGTATTACAATAACGCAAGTCCCCCTCGGAAACTGTGCGTGACACACCAAGCGAACAAACAGTGATGTGACGCGTTGGCCTATGCAGAGATGCTGTAAATGCCTTGTTCCGCTACGTATTTTCGAAAGCGATCCGCATTTCATTATAATGGAGCACATTTCTTTTGTTTTTCTTTGTCAGTGGTGCTCGGAAAAGACTTCGTTTTAACGAAAATTTCGCTATAACCGTGTTCGTTATAAGCGAATTTTGTACCATAGACTTTAATGGCGATAATTTTGGGACCAGAAGTTTTACTTCGTTATAACGAAATTTCGTTATAACCGTGTTCGTTGTAACGGGAGTGCACTGTAAACACAATTTGTAACCTTAACAACAACAAAAAAGTACAAGCCTCATCACAGGAAGTTGACAATAAAGCTGTACAATTAAATGAATATTAAAAGAGAGAGAGAGAAATGACCTTCACAGATGATATCAAATGCCAAATGCATGAAATTAAAGTTCTGAAAAAAAAAAGGTAGGAAGTACATTGTATGTTGCTAGAATTTCTATACTGCAGTTGAGTTCACAGATCATTAATGCATTTTGTCACTTTATGCTATAAAGGATGTCCACCACAAAAGTTGTTCAGCAGAATTTCATATCATAGTGCTTATCCAATACTTTAGTTTGTGATTAAAACTGACCTCATGAGGTTTTGCCTCCACTGCTATTCCAACCAGACCAGTAGACTGCAAAAGAAACAAACAAAGCACATACAGTGTACATGTAATGGAAAAAAAGAGTGCTTCATCAACATCATTGCAATCCATTGTGTCATTATTAACTAGATATATCGCTACGGCTACTGATATGCCTCCGCCATAATGCATGGTTCTCCCAATAGGTCTATAGTACAATGTCTTGACAATGTGTGATGACAGTTTCACACTAGTGGCAAAATATTAAAATGACAGGTTTGACACAAATGTGCTGAATGTTCACTTTCCTAGAACTAGGTTCAATTGGATGAATGATTAAAATATCAGAGTGCAGGTATTTGGGGAACTGATGATTTTTACTTGACTTTTGACCCTTTTATAAGTTTATGCATTGAGTAATTTTCAAGGTATTGAGAAAAAGTATAATTTCAGTATCAAATGGGAAAAGAGCATTATCTAGACCTGGCCTTTGACCTTTGACCTCACAGTTCCAAAGAGAATCACTGTTAGGTTGAACATGCATAAATATGTAAGTTTCATGATGATACCTTGAGTTACTTTCTAGATATGGAGGAAAAAGTGCAATTTAGCACTTTCACTTGACCTTTTACCTTTTGACCTTTGACCTTTTGGCTTCCCCAAAAATATATATTGGGTAATACATGCCATACATCAAGTTAAAAAAAAAAACAACCTTCAGGCATATTGCATTTTAAGGAAAGTAGTGATATTTTGAGGAGTTGACCTTGACCTTTGACCCCCTGACCTTTGACCCATGACCCCCAACTTCCCTAGATAATCACTGCCCATCGGTACAAGCATATATACTAAGTTCCATGAAGATACCTTGAACCATTTGCAAGATATGGAGAAAAACATGAAATTTCAATTTTTCTTTCACAAAATAACCTGTGACCTTTGACCTTTGACCCAGTGACCCTAAAATCCACACAAAGTATTATCCCTCAAGGATATACCCTCATACCAAGTTTGATGTAAAACCACCACACGGTTCTTGAGATATCGACAAAAACAAAACGGGACGGACAGACGTACGGACGGACGTACGGACGTACGGACGTACGGACGGACGGACGGACGGACGGACGACCCGAAAACATAATGCCTCCGGCCACTTCGTTGCGGAGGCATAAAAATGCACTACATACATGGTTATGTACAGAGGAGTAATTTGATAAATTTCTTATTGTGACACTATTAAATCTATGACCATTAAAATGATCAACAATGAAATTACAGGTGAACCCTTAATTCATCTTGGAGGTAGAAAAATACATCCTTGGTTGACTTAGAAACATAACATTGTTCCAAAACAAAGCAAAACAAAAATCTTTTCACATGAGGAGTTTAAACAGTGCACGACATACAGTTATCGAGAATTAAAAAAACAACAACAACACTGAATGGTGTATGGTTAATGTCATATTTTTATAGACTGTTTATAGACAGTCATAAAATCTGTTCCTTAACACCCGACAACTGTAAGCAGACATCACTAACAATAAAATTCTTTTTCAAATAATCCAAAAACACACACACACAAACAGAAGTTGACTTTTCTACAAGTTGCATGAGGTCAATTCCATTGTGACTTATGGGACAAAGTGACAATTTTCGGCAATTTCAAACCAGTATTTTGAGAAAATAGTTGCATCAAATGCATTTTTCTCAGTTCATGGTTAGATCTATTATATCACAGTTTATGAAAACACCATACTTAGTTGAAAAGTATCATTGCATTACATACAGCAATGAAAAATTGCTGTCGTGACCTATGGGACATCTGAGGACCACCGTTTTTCACATGGGAAAGTAAGTTCTGAAATATTCTTAAACACAGAGACTCTGGAAAGATATTTTCTTTCCTGAATGTAGCAAAGGGTTGGTGCTTACCCTGAGCCAAGTGGTATGAATATCTACTCATTGGTACAGTAGTAGGATAGGGAAAACCAGTGTGACTGATGGGACACAAAAACGTGACTTATGGGACGCTATCAACTACCACATTTTGAGATTGAGAGAATAATATTTACTGATGCCGGAACAAGTTCTAGAACATCATAAAACCAATCTATAACCAAAGAACATTCAGAAAATAAGCCATCTGAGAATTACACAAGCTGTATTATGGTCATAATAGTGTATCAGAAATGATACATAAATTCTGCAAAAATTGGCAATTTTCATGAAAAATGAAGGTTTTTCGGACATAACTCCTCTCCACGTTCACCGATGTTCACAAATGAGGTATCAAAATATCCGTTGTGAAAGGCTGCTTTGAGTAAACAATACCAGATCATCTAATTAAGCTTCATTAATCATCTATACTCAATAGTTTGATTTTCAGAAAATGCAACCTTTCGGTGGAATTGACCATGAGGCACTTCAACACTTTATTTTACTCTAATCAAGTACATCACATGCATCTAACTACGTATAATTGTAAACTTACATCCTTCCAATACTGCAAAACATTGACTCTTTTACTCATTTAGCTACTCATTCACGCATCACACACTACAGATAAATGAATGACATGAATTGAAGTATATTTAGCATACAGCTGTAGTTAAGCATATTACATAATACAGTGTATTGAATACAATGTACATAATGTGTCATTGAAGAACATCAATATGCAAGGAATAATTGTGGCCTCACATCAACTGCAATTTGTATTTTTATGATAATTACATCCCGGCAAAATGAGGGTCAACACGAAATTCTACAGAAGGTGGATGAAAAAGGGAGGAAAGTTATACTTTGTCATTAAAGGACAAGTCCACCCTCATATACATAAGGATTGAGAGAATGCAGCAATATTAGTAGAACACATCAGTGAAAGTTTGAGGAAAATTGGACAATCCGTTCAAAAGTTACGAATATTTTAAGTATCTGCGCAGTCACTGCTGGAAGACAAGACTACTACAGTGTAAGATGTCACATGCGTACAACTATCCAAAGGAAAATAAAAAGAGAATTTCACAAAACTTTACTTTTTGGATAAAGTGCACATTTCTTTGACTTGCTACTGACGTACTTGTATGTTAAGGGTAATATTATTCCCCCTGCCTTCTGAAAGAGAGAAGTCGAGTGTTCTTTTGTTATGCGAGAAAAATGGAAATATGTTGAATTTTCTTTATTCTTTCTTTATATCGTTGTACTCATGTGACATCACAAGCTATAGTAGTCTTGTCATCCAGCCGTGACTGAGCAGAAACTTAAAAAATTCATAACTTTTCAACGGATTGTCCGATTTTCCTCAAACTCTCACTGATGTGCTCTGTTAATATTGCTGCATTCACTCAACCCACATGTCTCTGAAGGTGAACTTGTCCTTTAACTGCCACATTTTGATTTAGGGCCCTACATGTTTATGCAGAATGGATATCGAATGACAACACAAACAATAGACAGAACAGTTGAACAGTTTCAAACTCCCCTGACTAACAGCCAACATAAGCAGACAAAATGAAGGATTGTGCACAGTACTACTTCGAATTTTAACTCAATTTCATCTGTCTTTGTGATGGGTAGTACTGTTAATTTCACATAAATTTATCTTTGTTTACATGTACTACATTGTACAATGTACATTGCACATATGTATTGTGTTATTCTGAGTATGTAAATGTTTTGCATTTTTGGAAATGAAATAAATTAAAACAAATTAAAATAAACACTGGAGACAACTGAAAAGAGGATGCCTCCAGATAAGAGCACCCTGACAGTGCTTAACACTTTTTGACTCTGATGATGGTGGCACAGCTTCTTTTGCATTAAATTACATGCAGAACCAAAATCTGTCTGTCCAGACCCAGAGTCTTAGAACCTTTTTTTTTTCTACTTTTACAGTTCTCCTCCAGAGAGGAATTCCATGCAGCCAGATCAGATGGGTTCTCCGCAGAACATATACTCAATAATACAGACTGATCTTTCAGTCTACTACTGCATGTCCACATGCTCTGCGACTGATTAAGATTGTGATAAATTTGACTGCGTAGAGAGAAGAGAAAGATTACACTGGGGTCAGAGTAACCCCACCAGCGACCCCAACACATACAGCACCCCAGGTTTTAAAGGGTCAGAGTATATAGGATAGACGAGTACAGTTTGTTGAGACGGTTGTCGGTTAACCCACCCTATTCGATTCTAATACATGTAAGTACCGGTATACAATTTAGGGCCTACTAGTTCTACGACCAACGACAACTTACACATGACATACATCCAATGGCAATGACCACAATGACAGTTCATGATCAGTGGACATGCAGCACGACCAGACGCTGTTAGTACGCTGTGCGAATACAGCTACTAGTACAGCGACTGGGCTGTGTATAGACCGATTCGGGTTCGTTGAGGGCAGCACACAATAATTTGTGGCACTGGGCGCAGCCACTGGCATTAGCTCAAATTGCGGTGTCCCAGCTTACTCCCCCCTTCCTCTCCCCCACCCCCCGGGCAACATGTTTATCACGCACTTGTAACAAAGGTTTGCGCATTTACCAAGCATTCACGCACACAGTACGAGACACCTATTGGCTGAAACAACCATGCATCAGTTTTTCATTCCGTGCGCGTGCTAATGAAGGGAGGGGGTGGGGGAGGGGGGGGGGTGGCTGGGACACTGCAGTAATGGCGCTGCCCATACCGATAATACACAAAGCACGTCACAGAATCGGTCAATAGTTAGTGGACATGATGATGGACTGTCATGGTGGAGTGTCAGCATAACGCGATTTCGCCTAAATTTTTCTTATTGTCATATAATGTCATTGTCATTGTCCATTGACACTGAAGCAAACACTGAATCAGTGAAACAGCTTTCCTTGTTTTCTGTTCTCAATAAAAAAAAAAAAAAAAAAAATCGATGTTTTTTTACTGCTATAAAGTACGGGCAAATCTAAACAACCATGTAGCAGACAGTTATAGGGTCTAGTCAGAGAGCTAAATACAGACGAACGTAGCCTTCCCCAAAAGGCAAGGGCCAGCTCTGCTGCAGACACAGTATAATCCTTGTGGTTCCCATCCTAGTCCCAGTCGTTGTATTTCTTGTAACCATTTCAATGCACGGCAAGTACGCAACGAAAAGCAGCAAAATATTCTGGTTTCAGAGTCAAATCACGCAACTAGAATTCACTCTATGGTTCACACATTTTTATACCAAAAACTGAGTTTTCTTATGGAATTCAGCTCTCAGAAATACGAACAATCAGTGCTTATTTACCTTTTTAATGGCACCTGACATCTTGATCGCGTTTGATCAGTGATGTGTGCAGGGGTTCAAACAGTGTGCTATTGTCGGATCGAAACAGAATCGCGTCGGATCGATCTCACATTCCTCACTACCACTGACTGCAATAAGGATACATATACACTGTAGTAGGCCAAGGAGACGTGATCGTTGTATACAATTTATCAGGAGCCATTTCATTATAAAAAAACAAATAAACAAACAAACAAAAAACAAACAAACAAACAAAACAAACAAACAAACAATTCAATTCAGATATATTTATTCATGTCAGATAAACCACATATTATACAGGGATTTGAAACATGACAGCACTAGTGATCACTGAGGTAAATTAATTGGAGGACAGCCAGGCTGGGCAATTTATTTACTAGTAACCTAGACCCTTCCCTGACCCTGTAACCCTAACCATTATCCTGAACCTAATCCTAACCCTAACCTAAACTCTAATCCTAATCCTAAGCCTAATCTAATTTTTGATCTTACCTTTCCACTTATCCACTTTACCAGTATTTAGCAGGGGGTAAGCCTAATTGCCCTGTCATACGAGGAGGAAATATACTAAATGGATTCACAGAAGAAGAAAAAAGAGGTATCGAGGTAACTTGTGTCGTGATGCCCTGGTAGAACAGTACGAATAAACTTAGACTGATTAAAACACGTACATACACGCACAAACACACACACACAAACAACTGAAAAAGAAGAATGGAAAAATAAGCAAGATACATGTTCGTATGATAGACCGCCCCCCCCCCCCCCGCAAAAAAAGAAAAGAAAATGTGTACATGTACATTGTATGATGTCTGCTTATCAACGCCGTATCAACAATTGAATCAGTGGCGGATACGGGGGAGGGGGGAGGGGGGAGCGCACTGCGCCCCCTTTATTTTTTGTTAAAACAAAAGAAATAAAAAAAAGGAGGGTTGCGCCCCCTTTTTTAACGGAATTCCTGGATCGGCCCCTGCGAATGATATGTTTTATTGTGATGGAACCCTGGCAATTAACGATAAGTACAAGTTTTCGAGACCCGTAAAGTGTTGAACTTAAATGATTAGGCCCGCACTTGAATTCCAGATCCTTTTGTATTCATTTTATTTTTTTTTCTACCACTCAAGCAGGGCAAGGTGTAATACAACCATGTGCATGGCTGTACACAAGTGTTGTGCTTCGCACGGTGTCTTATTGGGACAGGCAAAGTCAAAGTAGTGAATATCATCAAAGTTCTAGATAAACTGAACTAAATGAAACTTCATTGCTTGCATTTTACGTCGATCACAGAGAATAGGCCTGACGAAGGCCCCGGCACACCGAGCTAGGCAACGGCAATGGTTCGGTTTGCCTTTTTTTTTTTTTTTTTTTTGGTTTTTGTTTTTGTTTGTTTTGTTTGTGTGTGGTTTTTTTTTTCTTTGGTGTGCCAAAATGAACTTGTTCTATAAATAATAAGAAAATGAATAGATAAATAAATAAATAATTCGCCGGTACAATATCACCCAAAATGTTATTCTATTTCAAAATCAAGAGCAACAAAAGTTATCTCATCATTTTATCGGCGTGCATGCGTGCAAATGACGAGAAACTTACAGGCATCGTACAGTTTTGGTTGAGACCTAATTTCAGGTTTCTAACATTTTTGGTGAGATAATGAGAAACCTCTTCTGAAGTATGAAAGAGCATGTAATTCCATGAGGAATTCAACGTTTAATTGATGAAAATTGGTTTTGAAATGGCTTAGATATCCAAAACAGAGCGATTCTAATAAAGTGTGGGACCCACATTTTATTACGATCGCTTTGTTTTACTTTGTTTTTGGATGTTTCAGTCATTCCGAACCCGATTTTCATCAAATAAACTTTGAATTCCTCTTAAAATGGTATGCTCTGTACTATTTCATAAGTGTTTTCTTGGTATCTCGCAAAAAGTTAAAAGCTCAATTCTCATCTCCACCAATACTGTACCATCCCTACATCTTTTGCGCCGTTTTTATCACATAAATACTGAGCGACGTATAATTCAATGTCAGAATTGTCTATTTTTTGCAATAATATACATTACATGACGTCATTATAGGCGACAAATCGATAGGAAATTACTTCAATTTGCGACATGTATTCCATAATTTCATGAGCGACTTGTTGTTGGCCATAGTATACTATAGGCATAGTATTTTTGCGACGTGTTATCAAATCATATTGATAGAGTATATAATATGAGCGACAAACTGCAACGGTAAGATATTAATTCTCGTCTTATGATGTAACTTCATTATTGCCAAGGTCAATAAGACCGGCATGTAAGAATGTTACATCATTTTAACGGTTGATCTCAGGGGCGGATACAGAAATTTCGTAAAGGGGTTGGGGTGCAAAAATATTTCTGGTGCCACTATAACAGGGTTTAATCAACTAACAAAAAAAAAATATGGGTGATGTATGTTTTTTTTTTTTCTCTCTCTCTCTCTCTCTCTCTCTCTCTCTCTCTCTTTGGTGTTTCTGGTACAATGTATCTCTGTTTGTTGTTGTTGTTGTTGTTGTTGTCGCGTGTTGTTTTGACGAGGGCAGCTGAACTGGGGGGGGGGGGGGCTGCAGCCTCCAGTTTCGCTGGCCTTGCGTAAAATATATTGTTCAATATATCTATAGAATATATGATTAAAGGGCCCCTGAAATCCAAATGCATGTTGATTTGTGTTAATTTATGATTTCTGTGATATTAATGTGACTAACAAAAAAAAAAGCGGCGAGGGAACATGCAAGTTATGATGAGTCGAGGGGAAGGTGCATTCCAATGTCTTTTGTTAAACATTTCAGTACTTTATAGCAATGATTGACAGATGAGGTCATCTGAGGAATATTGGTTTGGAAGGATTTTATGTGGACGTTCCCATAGTAATCTGAAGAAAAATAGAAGAAAAAATCGTTCAAAATATATGGAATGATTCTAGATATTCGTTTTACCGTAAAAGTGATGTTGAGGTTATCATAAATCAACACAAATCAATATGCATTTGGATTTCAGGGGCCCTTTAACTTCACTAGCTACAATCTTAATTGTAAGGTTTATTCCTACTCTCTAAAAAAAAATCGAGTGAAAATTTTCACTCTAAAAAGAGTGAATACAAAAAAGAGTGAATTTCGAGTGAAATATGAGTGAATTTTGAGTGAAAAATGCTCATTTTCACTCATTTTGGAGTGACGTCAGGGATCACTCGAATCCAAAACTAGAGAACCAACTTCATATTTCAAAGATGACTATTGTAAGTTATTCTTTTGTTCAAACAATTCTCACGAGTCTATTCATTATGTCTAACTCTCTGTCGTCCTGCAACATGTTCATATTTGGTCTTGTCCGATAGGTAATTTGTTGCTGTATAGTACTATAGGCCTAATGAAGTTGTTGTAATCTTTAAGTGTATTCTTCTGTTTGTTTGTTTTTTATAAACTTCACTGAAGTGATGATGTATGCTATCATGAATTCCGCAATTCAGCAATTCCACTCTTATCAGGGTTTATGGTTCGAATGTTAATTGTTTCCATCTATCATTTGCCTTTCAATTGTTGCTGTCGTTATTTTCTCCTCTGAGGTTATCTCACAATGAAGTTATTCTAGAGGTTATCTCACGATGCATAGATTTAAAGGTCTCGAAACAATCATATTCTAATCTGCACATCGTTGACTGACTAATCGAACTTTACACTGAGACACTTTAGAAAAAGTCAGTGATTGCGGTTATGTCATTGACGACAATAAAGATCAAGGACTTTATAATGGTAAATATAGGCCTACACTTCTCTGAGCTAACGGGGGAAAACAAAAGAAGTATATATATCATGGTTTAGATCATACCAAACTTATTATACTTTGTACAATATAAAACAAAACGATTTAATTTTTCTGTAAATCGAGTGCTATTTGAAGTCATGTGGATTAATCTGAATGGCTTAGAAACGAGAATCAAAAAATAATCAACATGTGGGTCAGGGCATTCAAAAGTAAAGACCTATTGCCCGTGGGAATATAGTTTATATAACCCCCGGGGGGGGGGGGGGGCTATAGGAGGATATCGGGATGTGCTATTTGGAGAGTTGAAACATGCCTTGAAACAGATACTGATGCATAGTAGGTAGAAATTAATATTAGCTAACAGCTTTTGTTTTATCTTACATTCAAGTAGCAACACCTGGAAATTTAAAAAGTTCAAACACTCATTAAATGCACTTAATCATGGGTCTTTTATGTTCCGGTCATTGTTGTACCCGTGCTCCCCTTCTCAATCTTAAACTCGATTTTAACTGGGACCTACGCTCAACAAGCTCGCTTTTAAGTAGGTTCCTTCATTATCTTTATCTTAGCATTCATTCACAGATTCCAAACTTAACAGATCGACCACTATTATGTTTTATATATTTGCAATACAATGTATTCTATGTATGTCATGGTATTTCATTTAATTTTGTTATATTTGATGTAATTTTTCATCGAGAAATATGAAAATAAATTGAAATTGAAATTGAAATTGAAATCGAAATTGAAATTGAAATTGAAATCGAAATTATAGGGGCAATTGCCCCCTGGGCGTACCCTTCCCCTGGCCCGTAATCCTAATCCTAATCCTAATCCTAATCCTAATCTGAACCTAATCCTAACCCTAACCTAAACTCCTAACCCTAAAACCAAACCCTAACCCTAATATTTACTCTAACCTTACCTACTTACCAGTTTTTAGCCGGGGGGGGGGGAGGGGGGGTAATTGCCTTCTGGGGTATATATTGCCGGATACGCATGTCTTCCAAAGCTATAGCACAACTCTTTCGAAGACATAGTTCAACTCTCCCCACACTGCGCGGAGTGTTGATTCACGTGTTTGTTGTTGTGTGTGTTCCCGAAGAATGTAAGAATAATAAGTAATTTGAAAGCTTTTGAAAGAATGTTGGTATAGAAGTATGCATATGTGTTATAGTGTGTGTGGATTTCATAACTACAGATGTTTGAGCTATTGTCTGAATTTACGTGAATTTGGTTTATGTCACCCTCTTTTGTAGCGTTTGTGTTTAGTGGTTACGTCTATATTCCTTTTTTTTTTTTGTTCTTGGTATCTAGTTTCTGCTATAATGCAATGCATTTCCTTATGTTATCGTTGTTGTTATGTTTTTTGTTTTTATTGTTTAATTTGCTTTGATTGATCTGTTAAGTGTTGTATTGTTTTGTTGTATGCTTGTAACACTGTCTTCACGGCCTCTCTGAAAAAACAGTCTCACCTGACTGATCGAGGGCATTCATCCCGTGATTAAATAAAATCAAACAAACAAACAAACAAACAAACAAACAAACATTTTCACAGAACATTGATAACAATAACACGCAATCACATGAGATTACAGGAGTATATATGGTCATATGAGAAGTATGAATGCATCGCAAAAGATTTTTTCTCTCTCTCTCTTTTATAAGGCATCTGACGTGATTGTGCTATGGACTGTTGTAAGTTGATTATGTAACTTTAGGCTACTAGTATATAAGTCAAATTTAGTCAACAAAAGTATACGAGTATTTTATCATCATAGGCCCTATACTGTAGTACAATGTATATATGTTATTAAAATTACTTTCGAGAGAATACCATATAGGAAACAGAAAAGTTATAGCTATAGCAAATGACTCTTTTATTAACGAAAAACAACTACAGGTATTTTACTTTTTATTGTATACATCTATTATAAGCGATAAGACGAATTCTTTTCCCAGGTCAGAAAATGGAATTACTGTATACATTGCTACGTCAGCACAACGAGCTGTATTGGAGTTACATACTAGGTAGCTGAATTTAGAGACCACACACCAAATCCTACAACCAATCTGAAAACTTGTCAACACAGCTGACCGGTGCTATGGTATCCTCAAAATGTCTGCAAGTAGGCCTAGTCACAACGGACTAATTAATGTTGTCAGTGGTCATATCCTCATTCACGACGACCATTCCCCTTCAGGCTTACAGGCAAAGGGGTATTTCTTTTTCTTTCCCTTCTTTCTATTTTCTTTTTTAACAGCAGGATGCAGCAGAAATTATTTAACTGAAGTTTCTGGCGATGTTTGTTAGAATGAAACTGGACAACTGCATTATTTCTATACTGGTGACACATCAGTATTAGGCCTATAACATTATAGTCAGATTGTTAGTCATTTGAGATTGTGATACACATCACTTCCCTATTAATTCATAATCCTAAAGCAAAATATTTTTTTCTTTTTTGTACAAATCAGATTTGCTCATTTTAAATGACATGAATGTCTAAATGATAGAGAGTGCGCAACCGGCGCACCCCCCCCCCCCCTCGTTAAAAACAAAAGAAATGAAAAGAACAAAATTACTTAGTAAATGAAACCCGGAAGTGGCACCAGAAATATTAGTGGCGCTCCGCCCCGCCCCCCCCCCCCCCTTTTTCAGAATTCCTGGATCCGACGTGTAGGCTACTGATATCCATGGAGAGTTAGCTCCATGCATATCGTAGAATTCGTCAATGCGTATATTCTACGGATATTATACCTCTATCATTGTGTGCCTGTGATGACACAATAGAAGACTCTTGAATATAATGTGAAGAATTTCTTTGCGATGATAATCAATGAAGCGTTCATAAAGGCAAATAATATGAATATGAAAACAGGAAACACCGGGAGTTCCTATAAAGCCACTAAATGCATGCCTTCCGTAATTTGAGAATGGTAGTTCAGGATACAATAATGTTGTTTGCTTGCACATTATGTATGTAAGGTGTGTAAGGTTTTTACTCGTTTGGGGAGTTTTGTTTCTCCACAACACAGTATACATATAGGATTAATGCAATTCAATACCGTTACCACATTCCGCGTATATCAAAAATCGGAAATGATCCTATTGGTCTGGGTCTAAGGCCGGTGCCAAGACAAACTTTTGCAAACGTCAGTGCTTTTTTTTTTTTTTACAGGGGAGCTAAACTATATAACAGCCTTCCGCATGCTGTCCGTGACTGCAAGTCACTGAAGGATTTTAAAGGGGGTGTACAGTACTGGGTGGGGTAATAGGGATTCATGTTTTTTACATTCCTAAGTGAGATAATGAGAAACATCTTACGAAATATGAAAGAGTATGTAATTTTAAGAAGTATTCAACGTTTATTTGATGAAAATTGGTTTTCAAATGGCTGAGATGTCCAAAAAAGTGATAATAATAAAAGACGACAGGCCACAACTTTATTAGGATTTCTTTGTTTCACCTTTATTTTGGATATCTTGGCCACTTCAAAACCGATTTTCATCCAATAAACTTTTGATACCCCTTAAAATTGCATGCTCTTTGACATCTCATAGAGTGGTTTCTGAATATCTCGCAAAACGTCAAAAGCTAAATCCTCACTTTGACCAGAACTGTACACACTCTCTCTCTCTCTCTCTCTCTCTCTCTCTCTCTCTATATATATATATATATATATATATATATATATATATATATATATATATATATATATATTCTGATACACAAGAAATGTATCTACACTTTTCAAGAAAGCGTATATTTTGCCTTGAGACCTTGTATAATATTGCATTATAAATCAATATCTCACGAGACTATTATAATTTTGTATTTATATAATATGTAATCTTCTACTCTTCTTTCTTTCTTTTCTATATCTTTTTTATAACTGTCCCCATGGAAGACCAGCGGCACCAGACTGAAAGTGCAGCTGATTATGGGATATCCAGCCGTTATCTTTCTTTAATCCTATTCTTTTTGTTTATCGACGATGTGTCACACTATTCATTTGCTATGTATGTATGTTTCATTTTACGCATGATGTATCATTTTCCTTGTATACCTTACGTTGTCTTTTATATCTGTTTGTATGTTTATGACGGCAATAAAACAAACAAACAAACAAGATATGGTGATACGCTGGCTATCTCATAGCATAAGACGTCCCACAGCCAGTGCCATGGATATACGGCACTGCAGTGCCCGCAACCCAACTACTTATGCCTCAGGTAATTTCACACAGTCATCATTGTTAATACCACAATACCTATATAATCCAAAAGTAAACATGATTCAGAAGTTGTTTTAATTACCTAGTATAGTATTTTATTTTCCATTGCTAATATCCGAATATTATGCTGACCTGTACACTCTTAAAACATCCGAGTCAGAACTGACCCGGAACTGGGTCCGTTGGGATCACACACCGTTCCGGGTCAGAAATGACAAGGAATGGGGTCTGATATGACCCATTCAGAGTCATGATTTGGGTCAGGGTGACCCCATTCGGGGTCTTCATGACCAAATTCCAAGTCATTTTTGACCCGGAACGGTGTGTGACCCTGACGGACCCAGTTCCGGGTCAGTTCTGACTCTGATTTTTTTAAGAGTGTATAGATAACATTAAATCGGCAATCATGTTAAATGATGGTAAAGGATATGATTTTTTAATCTTATTTTTGTATAATGCACGACATCTGTATTGGCGAGATAATGTTAGATTGCATCTCTTTGTTGAAGTATTCGATTGATTTGTGCAAAGTTAATGTTTCAGGAGAACATATATTATCTCATTAAATAAAATTACATTGAACTAAACATGGCACATTATGTCATCTACTTGTAATGTACTGTATTCTCTCGGTAGATTCTGATGAAGGCCATGACAGGCCGAAAGCTAGATGGAAGGGAAAAGTATAAAAGAACATCCTCCTCCTTAAACTTTAAAAAATTTTCACATAATAAATTTTGCTTCTCAATGAGACACCGCGTACGTTTCGGTCAGGATCGATGATTGTATTATCATGTAGGGCTCGACATAGCGGGGGCGGTTGACCCAAGGCCACTAAAAATTTATGTGTTTATTGCCGCCACCAAATTTCGAAAACGATTGTCTGTGGCCCGAGAGGGCAGCCGAGATTCAATATGGATTGTTACGTTTACTCTTATTTCGGGCCACTCGTTTTCGAGCACGCACCAAAATTTCATATTTAAAGATTTTAGTGGCCCACTGAGCAACCAGAGAGAGAGAGAGAGAGAGAGAGAGAGAGAGAGAGAGGGGGGGGGGGGAGGGGGGGAGGAGGGAGGGAGGTAGTGTTGAACCATGACATAATGTAGGTATATAATTATACATAATAATGATTCATTTATTTATTTGTTCATTTTACCTGTTTACTTATAATCCTCCATCAGTTGGCGCGAAAGCGCCGACATGAAGACGCATGGTAAACAAAACGAGCAGCTCCGGCGGATATTTCTGATGAACTACTTATCATGGAGCTATATTTTATGAAAGGTTAAATCGCGAAACCGGTCAAATGCCATTTTCAAGCATTTTTTTTTTTTTTTTTTGGAGGGGGGGGGGTCAAGTCCATCATCAGTGATACCTCACTTTGTACATAACACTTGAAAGTATGATGAAGAGAATGTTCCCTATATATCTTACTATCTATACAATAATGTTCTTTAGCGGTTTTGATTGCAAATATTGCAAATATCTCAAATTTACAAAAAATGGATTTAACTCGTGCAATGCAATACTTCATAAGTTAGTGTATATAATTATATGTAATAAATGTATATGTATCATAATTATATTTATATAATATTATAAACATATTTATATGATATAATTATGTATACTGCGTAGGCCTATATTATGTTGTATGCCACACGTGTGTGTGAGTGTGTCTGTATTATGCGTGTGTGTGCGTGTTCAGGTCATCTTTTATATTGCTTTAGAAATGTATAGTGCTTAGAAATTTCGAAGTAATATTTTTGGAATTGCGTTAGAATTAAAGAAATTCAGTGGCGGGATAATTCTGATTGAGTATTTTGAGACAGCAGAATTGGGAAATGTAATATATAGGCATAGATTGGCAAGATGTACACGTGGGTATAATAGAAGGAAATTCTCATAGAGTAAATGGTGTAATACAGTCATTTTAATAACCACATTTATTATTATTATATAGAAGGTAAGATTACAATTAAGAATACCGTCACTGGCAGAATTGAAGAATAACTATTAGGTATATATTGTGAGGAGGAAAAGAAAATCTCCATTAAAAGAAAAAGATTGGGTTGCCTTTATTGAAATGGGAGTGTTTTGAATATTTGTTCAATGGGCATACATACGTAGGGGTGAGAAATGAGGAATTGGTATAATTTTGGTACGCTGGGCGGGATGGGATCTTTGTATGTGTGTGTGTGTGTGTGTGTGTGTGTGTGTGTGTGTGTGTGTGTGTGTGTGTGTGTGTGTGTGTGTGTGTGTGTGTGTGTTTTGTAGTTCATAGTGGTATATGGTTAAGATGGGTAGTTACGTTAGCTAGGGAGAATAATTGATTTTGGGAATAGGATTCATTTTGAGATATGATAGGGCCTATATAGTTCCATTTTTTCTTCGATGATTGCAGTACTATTGCCAATTATTTTATTTGTTATAGTGAAACATGCAAATGTATGATCATTTCAGTTACCTTTAAAAGATTTTTTATGTTTGCATAGTACATGTAATACCAAAGTGAGTTGATGTTTCTTGTACTGTCTTATCCCCCTATTTTTTCTCAGGATTTTATACGAGAAACACAGGTCAGTAGTGGATCTGGATTTGGATCTGGATCTGGATGAACACACTGAAAAATTCTGGATAGAGTATCACTCAGCACTGTGGTGTGATGTGCAGCTAATCACAACGGAGGTGACGCTGGAGCGCTTCTTTAAATGTGTCAAATTTATGAATCTGCTTTATATTACTCGGCAGATTATTCCAATCCTTCGCTGTTCTATGGAAGAAGGAGTTGGCGAGAGCATTTGAAGAACAGTGTGAAGTAGAATAATATATGGTCATTTGTTGTTGTTGTTTTTTTTTCCGTCAGGAAGATTCAACAATTCCACTCAATAACAAAAAATCCCCCCCCCCCAAAAAAAAGAAGACATTAAGGGATTTTACCAAAATCCCCTACACTTTCCCAGGGTCCTGCCTCGAGCATAATGAATTAGCGCGGCTAAGATGGTATATATTCTGAAGAATATGTGTTGAAAAGGGGGACTCCCCAAGGAAGTGTTATGAGTCCAGTTTTGTTTAATGTTATGTTGAGTGATTTAAAATTGAAAGAAAATTGTGTTAAATTATCAGTATATGCTGATGATATAGCGTTATGGGGCATGAGTATATAGAAATTTATGTTATTTGCAGAAGAAATTACAAAGAGCAATTGACGAAATTATGTCATGGTGTAGAGACTAGAATAAAGATGTTTCAGCCGGTAAATCAGCTGTGATGGTATTTACTAATAAACAGAAAAATAATGTTAGATTATTTATTGAAGGATATGAAATTAAACAATATGTGGAATATAAGTTTTTAGGAAAGTGGTTTGATCAGAAGTTAAACTGGAAAAACATATTGATGTTATTAAAGACAAGGCTGTAAAGCGATTGAATTTGATAAGATGTGTTGCTGGTACACCATGGGGCAGTAATGGACAAATATTACTGACGGTATATAAAGGATTGATAAGATCAATTTTAGATTATGGATGTGAATTGTATGATGCTGCAAGTAGTAGCACAAAACATAAACTTGATTGTATTCAATATCAGGCTTTGAGAATAGTTACTGGTGCAGTGCGTAAGACATCTCTTAAAGCTTTACAAGTAGAGTGTGGAGAGATGCCCTTAAAATTTCGCAGAAGTATATTTGTTGATAAGTATAGATTTTATTTAACTCTTAACGTGCCATGGTCGCCGAACGGCGACCTTAGTCCTGACGTGCCATGGTCGCCGATCGGCGACTAAATACAGCGAGAAAAGCATTGACCATCTAAGTTCTTGTGGTACCATAATGTGCTATACCAAGCAACTGCCAATGATATGTACTGGTAGCTTATTAGCATAGCCATCGCTTCCACTAAAAATATGAGCATGCTTACATAGGAAAATTTTGAGTAAATACACGATTTTTCAGCTAGATCTACTTTTTTCACATCGGGAAAATCCGCAGCGGGCGCACCCTCTGCAAGATGTGTATGAATCAAAAGTCTCATAGGTAAGCCACGCGTGTGTATGCTACTGACTCTGCGTGTATTGTCTATGCGGTTCCACTCGCATTGTTCCGCTTGGACGCTGTCCTGCGGGAAGCTGCTTTGATTTTGTCCCTCAAAGAGGGTCAGCTTTCGTTCGTCGGTCAAGTCTTGTTTTGGTGAACGTCACTAATCGTCCCCACGCTAGCATAGGAATTGCGCGTGGACAAAGGCCTGCCGATTTCAATAGAGTACGCCCGCCCGCGGTCCGCGTAGACAAAAGGAGGATTAGCAGGTTCTTCCTTCTCAGGTGGACAAAAGACACTACTAGTATTCCAGGGCCCGGGACAATTACTTTAGTTTCAAATACAGGATCTGGGACTAAAGTACTCAGATTTGGGAATGAATTACTGAGGCAGAAAGAGAAATTGCTAAGACAAAATAAACTGCTAGTATCTTTGGAATCATACAATTCTAGAAGGCAATTTTATTATCATTTGAAAGAGGAAATGTTGCTCTAAAATTTTGTCACAGAGTCAAGGGAGCGTTCCATTGAAGAAAAACAAGACTGACTCTTTTTTTCCATACTACACAAAAATTTCTAATAATTTTTTTGATGTATCAAATATTTTTGCAATATTTCAGATTCAGATAGATATTGTGGCAAACTGACTGCATGACACGAAAGAGCAAACATTTCTTGATATATGTTGTGTAGAACTCAATTCAAAACAGTCAATAGTTTCAGAGATATGGCGGTTTTAAATTTCATTGTCAGTCCAGTTTCGAAACGTTCTGGCGTTAGGTAAAAACCTCTGGCACGTTAGGGGTTTTGGGCCTGGCACATTAAGAGTCTTTTGAAAGGAAACGGCATTCTACAGTTGAAATATTACAGCCATGTTGGTATTACGATCGATTTCATTGGAAAACCGGTCAAGGCCCGCTTGTTATGAGGGCATGTACTTTGAATACAAAAGTTGAACAAATTTATGACTGTATATTAAAAGAACCGTATACTGGTATTATGTACCTCCGAGAATATCATATTTTATTTTTGATAACATTAGGAAAAGAAGTGATACTGAGATAGAGGTAGCAAATTATGTAGAAGAAAGATTATTAATAAGATGGAAAGGGTATTTGAAAATATACACAGATGGATCAAGGCAAGACAATAACAATACTGGTGCTGCTTTTTATGTTGATCAGTATGATATACATGATATAGGTAAAGTTTTTAGATTACCTTCAATATGTATTATGAGAGCTGAATTAACTGCAATTATAATGGCATTAGAATGGTTAGAGAATTTTCGTAGTATTTCAGTTGTTATTTTAACTGATTCTCTAGCTGCATTACAGGCGCTAGAAAATTTGTTCTCTATTACTAATGTTTTAGTTGTAGAAATTTTAGAGAAATTGAAATGTTTACAATTACAGGATATAGATGTACATTTTGAATGGATACCCTCTCATAGAGGAGTGAAAGGTAATGAAATAGCTGATAATTTAGCAAAAAGGGGGTCTTTTAAAGAAAAAAATAAATGTGGATATTGCTCATACGAGACAAGAACTTACCAAATATATGGTGTCGTATTATAGAAATATTTGGCAAACAGAATGGGAAACATCAGAGAGAGGAAGAGATTTCTTCGGAATACAGTCACAGATATCTAAGGGAATACAGTTACAAGGAATGAGTAGAAAGGAAGAAGTGTTAGTACATCAAATTCGTCTGGGGAAATGTAGGCTGAATTATTATCTTTATGATATTAATTGTCACGAAAATGGATTATGTGATTCATGTCAAGTATTAGAAACAATAGAATATTATTTATTGGAATGTAAACAGTATAAAAATGAAGGAAAATTGATGCAAAAAATGTTGAAAATAAATGTATTGAATATTAGAAATATAATGAAGGCTAGTATAGAAGATATATAATTTTAGGGCTTTGTGTGTGTATTTAAAAAATACAAAGCGTTTATAAAGATTGATTATTGTTATTGATATTGTTAGTATTTACTAGCAATACGCACACCTTGTGTGCTCGTATGTTTTGTTAAAAAATACACACACACAAAAGAGTATATTTATATGTATTTGTATATAGATGCACTGCACAAACTGCACTATTAACGGTGGAGGGAAATTGATCTCGCACACTGCCACTTGACAGGTGAGCCGAAACCTAGAACAGAGGGAGTGTGACGTGATCAAAACCCGAACTGAGCTCAGACTCTTTCATGGACTCCTACTATAGCATGGAGAAGACGTGGCGCAGATACTGTAATGAGATTGATTGAAAAGCGCCAATAAACACCACCACCAACCAACCATCTTCTGCTTTTGTTACTCTTCTTTCATTTGGCGTTTGGCGTTATACAGATACCATAGAAAATACAGTCGCTGACTTCAACCACAGCTACAGACAGCCGCACTTCTTCGCGAACCAGTGACGTGTGATTACGACGCTCATCTGACAAACTTAAGATGCCGTATATCTCACAGAGTGGTTAGTATTTATTACGTTTTCACATGGTCTACATTTAAAACATAACTTCCAATCTGTTCAGTTATGAACTAATTTTACCTTAAATGAACGCTCCGTAAAACCTAGGCTCTAGACGTAGGACGTAGACGATCTAAATTGCTGGGTCATACTGTAGCCCCATAGCCTTGTATTCATGTTGTGTTTCTTTGATTTTGTTTTTATGCCGTTTCAATGTCTAAAATTACATGTTTAAACGTTAGTATGGTTGCGTGTCCTGTACATAAACACCCTAATGTTTTTTCTGTCAGTAGAAGCTTAAAATATCTCACAATTTGCCTGAAATTTTACTCACATTTTTAGGCCTTGCCCTAGTAAAGAAAATAAATTTACTCTGAATTCACAAGCGCACGCGCATAACTAGATCAGTTCGGGAAACCCACTCACAAGGGGGGCCCCTCCTTATAAGTAACCCGTCCCCCTTATAAGTAACCCCGTCCCCCTTATAAGTAACCCCCGGGGCACCCCTCATAAGGAGTCTCCACGCTTTTTTGCAATGCAACGCGAAAATGAAAGGACTGCGGCAATTCGCTTGATTATTTATGTCCATAAAGCTTCACAAGTTTCCTAGTTACTCACGAAATTTGAGCAAAATCGGTTTGAGGCATCATATCTAAAATCATGGATTTAAATGCGATGTCAAACGACCCATGCGAATGCTGAAATGCGAGCGATTACTGGCGTGAGTGTCGCCAGGCGCGGCGGCGCGGCAATGCTTGAGTGCAGACGTGGCGACTGAGTACGAAAGTCTCCGTACTCAGTCGCCACGTCTGCACTCAAGCATTGCCGCCCCGCCGCGCCTGGCGACACTCACGCCAGTAATCGCTCGCATTTCAGCATTCGCATGGGTCGTTTGACATCGCATTTAAATCCATGATTTTAGATATGATGCCTCAAACCGATTTTGCTCAAATTTCGTGAGTAACTAGGAAACTTGTGAAGCTTTATGGACATAATCAAGCGAATTGCCGCAGTCCTTTCATTTTCGCGTTGCATTGCAAAAAAAGCGTGGAGACTTCTTATAAGGGGTGCCCCGGGGGTTACTTATAAGGGGGACGGGGTTACTTATAAGGGGGACGGGTTACTTATAAGGAGGGGCCCCCCTTGTGAGTGGGTTTCCCGAACTGAGATCAGAGTCACTGTAGAGAAGAGTAACGTTAGAACTTATGTACTTAATTACAACACTAACGTTAGATTTCTATAGACTCTAGGGTTCTACACAACCCAGTCACTGTGAATTGATTTTGACGCACTCAACTGCACCGTAATTTTGAAACCATCACCCCTACCCGGATACCCTCTAGTGACAATTGTTGTAATAACTGTGGACCGGATTCAGTGATGAACAGAACAAGAGGACACAGTTGTTTAACGATAAAATGAACAACTTTAATCCACTATCACAAACTAGCGTCATGGTAATGACTGCTGCCCTGACCGTATAACTCAATAATAGAATACATGGTCATGGAATATGAATACACTTGTGATAAATGTAGTGCGCGCTCATAATACAACAACAATACGTGTGAAATACATGTAATACCTTTCCAATATGCATTCATAATCTTTGGTATCATTTTGCTGTTGATCTCGTTTAGTTGATTATGATGAATTTCGATATGACAAAAGAAAATTTGGGTCTTGAGGACTCCCAAATGGGAGTGCGCTGTATTTAGATTACACGTATGCAGCGGGGAATAATTTTCCTGGTATCGCATCGCAGTTTGCTATGCATTTTTACACCACTACTACACAAACTAACTTTTTTGTGTGTAGCAGTTTAATACATACAGGTGTATGGGATATCACTGAAGATATTATTTACCAACTGAAATTGCTAATCAAATTTGACTTTGAAACTTCAATATTCCCTGTGCAGTATATAAATGTGTGCTGATTTGATATTATTCATCGCTGAAGATCTGAAACTTTTCCTTAAGTTGTTTTCTCTGTTTGTTTTCTTCATAAATTTAGGGCAACTTCTGGAGTCCAGGTCGCCATGGAGGTTATCAATCATTCCAGAGCTATTTTGGGGAGCAGTTAATTTCATTGTCTTATTGTAAGTATGAATGGAAACTTCCACCAATATTGATAATGTCCAACCGCCAGTAAGCATTTGAAATTAACCAATGAAATGACAGCCAGTTTTCAATGTGTGATTGTAAAGGGCAAGTCCACCTTCAATGTGAATTAATCCATTGAGGACAAGTCCTGAGTATACTCGGGGCAGGGGTCTTACTCTATGGGAAATATGTTTTGTAGCAAAATTAGCCATCCTCAACGGGTTAAGTACATGCAGCAATATTAGTAGGACAAATCAGTGAAAGTTTTTGGGAAATCAGACAATCCGTTCAAAAGTTAAGAATTTTTAAAGTATCTGCACAGTCACTGCTGGGTGAGAAGATTACTACAGTGTATGATGTCACATGTGTACAGCAAATTTCACCAAATTTTACTTTTTGAAAAAAGTGCACATTTCCTTGACTCGTCACTGACTTATGTTAGGAGTAATGATATTCCCCCTTACCTTGTGAAAGAGGGAAGTCAAGTGTTCTATTGTTATGCGAGAAATGTAAAAATACAATGTATGTTGAATTTTCTTTATATTTTCTTTATATTGTTGTACACATGTGACATCACAAGCTGTAGTAGTCTTCTCATCCAGCAGTGACTGAGCAGAAACTTCAAAAATTCATAACTTTTTAATGGATTGTCCAATTTTCCTCAAACTCTTGCTGATGTGTGTATTATTACTGCATTCACTTAATTAACATTTATGAAGGTGAACTTGTCCTTTCAGAGAGTTGCAACATTCATATATCCTACAAGTTCACAAGGACATGCTTTGATACATGAAGGTCATAGAAGAGTTATAAATGGAATTTATATTTGTCGGATTTTCTGACACGTGCCTCAAATTTCATCTCGATAACACTACTTGTACTTTGTTTGGGTACCTTGTGTTATTTCTGTATGTTTACCTGCTGAGGACGGGCTAATTTGCTATGACATTGATAAAGTCGCAGAAGAAAGCAGTTCATATTTGTACTGGTAGTGATTATTTTGCACACTCAGCCCCTTTATTTAAAAAGTTGAATATTTTGAATTTTCATGATCTATTTTTATGTTATACAGCAATAATTGGATTTCTGCATTTTCAGAATCTGTCACCTCCTGATATTTCTCAAATGTTTTGCGTAAATAACAGCATTCATCATTATGATACTCGTAACAGTAATTCATTTCATATGTTTAAGGTTAATACAACTTTTGTTTAAAAATCTGTCAGTTTCAATCTCCCCGTTGTGTGGAATTCTTTGTCAAGTGATATACACTGTCAAAAATATTTAAAGATGTTTGAAAAATCTCTAAGAAAGTGCTTTCTTGACAAATACTGAACCATATCTTTTCTCTATACATTTTCATGATTGTTGCACCTATATGATTTTGTTTTTGTTGTTTTGTTCTTGTCTCGAAATTGCAAAAATATCATTGTGCCTCCATATTCTTGTACTCGTACATACCTGAGAGAACTTATTTCATACAAGGCCTCATAGCTTTTCTCTAGTTCTCTTTTTCATTTCCATGAAGTGTTTGATATGTCAAATATGTAAATCTAATCTTGCTTGTCTGTATAATGTCATTTCAATTGTTTTTGTGAGTTTTGTAACCACCGATTCTTTTATTGGAATGAATAAACGAAACGAAACATACATTCCCACAGACACTTGCCTGAGTATACTCAGGACACGTCCTCAACAGGTTAAGCTCAAAGGTGTATCAAAGGGTTCTATGACATTTGCTCTTACAACAATTGCTCCCATGAAATTTAGTCCACCTCGCCTAAATCAACCTCGCACAAGTCGAAAACTAAGCCTAGTCGGAGCTCAAAAAAAGTCCCAATTTTCTCTTCTTTGAAATCTTTCACGAGGTCAAAATTTACAAGTCAAATTTTGGCTATGTCGAATATTATTTCAAGTCCAGATTTGCATATGAATATATGTTACTTTCATTGCACAAGTCCAGTTCCCACCCCTTATTCAACAAACATGGAATTAAGGCATTCTTGCAGTCTTTCATAAAAACACAAAGAGAAATATGTTATTTATGGGGGCACTGTGGCATAGTGGATATTAAGACTCTTGACTCCCAATTGGAGGACCAGAGTTCGATTCCCGCCCAGTGTTTACATCCTTGGACAAGATGTTTTTACCCACCATGTCCCTCTCGACCCAGGTGTTTTTTGTTTTGTTTTGTTTGTTTTTTTACAGTAAATTAGACAAAATCACTCGCAAATGGTATGACACCAATTTTAGCATGAACATAATTATACAGTCTCATCCTGCAAGAAGTAAGATCAGTGTCGAGTACATTATATTCTTGTTTTACACATGAATCAAGCCACAGGCTATTGGTAATGTCTTGATTCATATTTTCTCCTCCCTTTGGAAATTTCAGCTTCAGGACAATGTTTTCGGTAAGTCTTTATCACTTGTGATATTGTGGTTTTGTTTGCTCAGTAAATGACACACTCTATATTAGAAGGGGACGGGGGACACTTTGTTTCTCTATGTCTTTGGAGACAACTTGCATGTTTCTGATCCCTCCCCCCCCCCCCACCCCCATGGCATAATTTTTACAAACAGGATATCCTTGAGCTGAAGTATGGAAGAAACATGTTTAATGATGGGCTGCATATTTTATGTAATTATGAGTAGTCTTGCTGAAGTCATGGAAAGGTTACATGGATCCTGCAGAGCTGTTTTTCATTCTAAGCAGGATGCTGTGTGGGAGTACTCATCATGTACATGCAAATGTCAGTCTAGTGTACTTCTATTGTTTTGGTCAGTTCCTGCTCAGACTTACACAATCTGAGTGATTCCTGTCCTGCAAAATTTTGACCAAACAAAACTGTATGAACTCCTAGTTATACAATGTATATTTTCTTGAAAAGGGAGATCCAGACTTACAAGATGCTACTGTAGGTCTGCAGACCATTTTTGCTAAATAAACATGAAGCATCCTCTGTTTTCCGATTAGCTGTTTCACTAGAACATCAATGATGTGTTAAATATGTATACAATGCCTGTGGCTACTTTCTGCGCTAATCTCGTACAAATTCAAACAGGCAGTTTCCTTGAAGAATTCCCAGTGGTTTTGAATGCAAAGGGAGTGAAGTTCTGTCCCAAGGTAGTGACGCTGCATACTAGAGTCATTGCTAAGCTCCAAAATTGTGATCTTTGTTGGTTCTGCGATGAGTACATTACCCTTTAAGAAGTGGTAATGATTACAATAGAGACAACAATTTGTTGGCATCAAACATACAAGAACTTCAGGGGTGAGATGAGTACATACTGTAGATATGGCTTCATTGTAGCTTGTTGAACAAGTGATGCAAACTTGTTGCTCCCAGTCATCAGATTGTGAGAGAGCTTGTAGTACTTTCACAGTCCCTTGACAGTGGTATTAATCTTATATCAAAACATTGCTCAAATGATATCATGATATTTGTACAGAATCATCCAGATACAATGTATGATTACAATGATGTTGCCCCTGCCCAGGCCTAGAGTCAAAACTTGTAATAAGCTTAACAAACACTGACACTTGGTGTAGGATTGAATGATATCAAAATTGTGAATACAGATTTCATGCTCTGTTAGAAGTAAAAAAAAAAAAAAAATAAATAAATAAATAAAGCTGTAACTGACTTGTCGTAGTACACGCCTTGCTTGCCTGTGTTTGCTTGTGCGGACTTGCGCTTTGCTTTTGTTTTTGTTTCTGTTTATGTTATATAGCATGTTCAAGTTCAAATTCAAATTTATTTCCATTTTTGACAAGAACAGTAAACATACATGTCACTTTCTTTAGTGACAGAAATAATGGAAACAGATTATATGAATTCAACAGAGTAAACAACAACAAAATCTTATGCATGTAGCAGGGCTGCACACTAACCCATTTTTTTTTTTCCTTACTGGGTCAGACCTATCTGTCAGACCAGTAGATACCCAATTTTTTTTTCCATTTTTATTGGTCTGACAGAAGTGGCAGTGATTTTTACTGGTCAGGGACCATCGAACCAGTGCCAGTGTCCAGCATGGCTCATAGTCATGCTACATGGTAATGAGACAAGAGTATCAATGTGCATTGTGAAAAGAAAAAAAAAATGGGCAGAGATATCAGTGGTCATTCACTTATAGGTTTTCTTTCAATTGTGTTTTTATGCCTCCGCCACGAAGTGGTGCCGGAGGCATTATGTTTTCGGGTTGTCCGTCCGTCCGTCCGTCCGTCCGTCCGTCCGTCCTTCCGTCCGTCCGTCCGTCCGTCCGTCCTTCCGTCCGTCCGTCTTTCCGTCCGTAATGAATTTTGTGGACAAGGTAACTATCAAAAGCTGTTGAGGTATCCTAATGAAACTTGGCATGTATGTGTATTATGGGGTGAAGTTGTGCCTATCAACTTTTGGGTGCACGTGCTCAAGGTCAAAGGTCAAAAGGTCATGGTCAAATACATAAAATTTCACTATTTCCACCATATCTATGCAATGCCTGAAGATATTTTCTTGAAACTTAGTGTATACATGTATTACCCAATTTAGATTCTCTGGTGAAAGTTTGGGTCATGAGGTCAAAGGTCAAAGGTCAAAAGGTCGAGTAAAAGTATTAAAACTTCTTTTTTTCTCTGTAAATTGGAAAATTGTTCAAGGTATCTTCATGGAACATAGTATATATACATGTACTGACTGGCAGTGATTATCTAGAGAATGTAGGGTTCATGGGGTCAAAGGTCAGGGGTCAAAGGTCAAGTGCAACACTTCAAAATTTTACTATTTCCCTCATGTTTATGCAATGCCAGCAGGATTAGTATTTTTTTTTTTTTACACTTGGTGTATGCATGTGTAACCTCATAGAAATTCTCTGGAGAGTTTTTTTTCTTTTTCTTTTTTTATTGCCTCAAAGGTCAAAAGGTCAAAGATCAAGTGAAAGTGCTGAACTAACTTTTTCCTCCATATCTCGGAAGTGGCTCAATTTATTGTGAAACTTACTGCATATCTATGCATGTTCTACCTGAAAGTGATTATCTTATGAATTTTAGGGTCTAAGGCCAAATGAACATGGTAACAATTTACTATTCAGTACAGAAATTGCACTTTTTCTCCATACCGGTACCATGAAAATTACTCAATGCATAAATGTATGAATGGGTCAAAGTCAAGTTAAAGTCCTTAAATCCCCAAATACATGCTCTCCTATTTATCCAATTAAACCAAGTTCAAGGAAGGTGAACATTCAACACATTTCTGACAAACTTGTCATTTCAATATTTTGCCAATTTTGTGAAAATGTAATCACACATTGTCCACATGTACTATCTAGACCTATTAGGAGAATCATGCATTATGGCGGAGGCATACCAGTCGCCATAGCGACATTTCTAGTTGTTTCTGTTATGTTGCATAAGAACAGGGATTCCACTGGTCCCTCACTTGTAAGTTTTCTGTCTTTCCATTCTTGCTCTCACTTTCTCTCATATCCTGTCCACAATTTAGCCGGATTTGACCAGCCAAGGAAGCGGCTACAAGTCTGACTATCGGCAGGGACTGACAGGCAGTGGGGGAAGGTGAAACAGAAATTTGATTTGTAAAAATCTTGTTCTCTCTGTATTATGGCTCATTGAAGTTTCTGTTTCCTAAATTTGAAATCCATTTATCAATCCACTGGATTGATAAATGTGCACAGTACTGCTCACTTGATTTGTATCAAGTCACAAATATGATGCCCTTCTTATACCTATCATCACAGTGATACTGTCCTTAAAGGGAGGATGTGTCAGAACATCAAAAGGGTACATCAGGAGTAAAGTTACACACACACACACACACACACAAACATACAAATGTGAATTTTGTTTTGTATGTTTTTTTTTGTGTGTTTGAAAATATGCATGGTGATGTAGATGGGGAAGAGAGGGTTGGCATGGCAAGAAAGAGCTTTCATTTTCCATTGTGAAACTTTTGAAGAGTAACAGAAGCAAAGTTAATTTTCATGAAAGCATGATATGTAGAATCTGTGAGGCTCCACAAAATGATATGAAATTCCACTGGAAAAAGTGATTTTCGTGACAATTTGTGTTGAAATAATTCTAGAAGAGGAAAATATGTCAATTTTGATGTTGTATTCATTGTGGCTTCCTTTCTCCTTTGCTCTTTGCAAATCAATGATGCAGACCTGGTGGTCCTCCACCCCCACCCAGGAGAAGAATGGGAGGCTTCGGTGGAAGGGGGTCAGGCCCCGCCCCACCCCCTGCTGCAGGTGGCGGATGAGGAAGGTAAAAAGCCAACTTTGTGCGCAGAAAAATGAATGTGCTGTGATTATAATGTAATACTGCAGAAGCTGTTATCTTTTGCTTACAGATATTTTTACAAATGAGGTCACAGACATTTTCAAAAGGTGCTGATTTCGCAACTTGAAACCGGGCTATTATGAGTCCACTAATGCCTGTCTGCTCACAATCAGGTGGCAGCATTCTTGCATACTGTTAATTTTGCTGCCCAACAGTGATTTGTGAAATTCACAGAAATTTAACCCTCGTGAAAATAACAGCTTTTACAGTATGACCATCCATTGCAACTTCAGTTAGGAATGTCCAGCGGTTACATAGGGAAGCAATAAGTAAATGAAATTGACGAAATGGACAGGATTGAAGGGTCACAAGTCCAGTCAACCTCAAGTTAACACAGTCATTTTCCAACTGTAACTTCAGCTGGGAAAGTCTAATGGGAACTTTGTGAGATGTGAATGAACAGCCTTATGACAGCTGCTTGAAAATGCAGAAGCATCTCGGTAGATTCTAAGCAGTCATCGAATCGACCTTGTTCGGTACATTTTCCATTTAAATTGAGACTAGTCATTGGAGTGCATTTTATTCTGGTACTCCGAGACATTTGTTTTCAGAATTAAGTACACATAATTATGTTTTGTTTTTGTTTTTGTTTTTATAATGAAGATCATTACTTCACCATATGCAGTATTGAACAAATCAACTTCATGGAGGCAGTCAATATATTTTCGCATCATTTTTGTTCTGTGATCATTTGTTACCATGTTTCATGGAGATTGTGTTATACAGCTGTACATGTATTTCATTGAAGTGACCACTGTTCTCTGTCTTTTTTTGTTGCTCTGCTTCAACCGCTCCCTTTCTCTCTCTCTCTCTCTCTCTCTCTCACTCTCCTTCTCTCATCCTTCCCAGGTAAATGCCTACTCATCATTAATGAAGAGTAGGCACGACGGAATCCATGGGTAACATCATCATCTTCTACAGTTACAAACAGTTTTGACTTCACGTTTCCAGTCCAGTCTTCCAAGTGAAGGAGGCGTGCGTCTTACACAACTACTTCACCACATGTCTATGACGAAACAGATTTTGTGATGCGGTTTATATATATAGGTTTTTGTATAATGAGCATGTCTGTCGCTTGGGTCTTTTCAGAACTTAATTCTAAACTCCAGTATATCACACAGTGGTCATGTCCTTTAAATCTGTGCCAGGATGTAGCGTGACATTTTAAGACTTATTTTTGGTGAAGATATGTAAAAATAAGGTGGACCTTTTTTTTAAAAAACTCTGTGGTGAAGATAACTACCGGTGTTTGTCCAGCTATTTCCATGAATTGTGGTTCACAAATATGCAGGTCGTCCCTGCTACGCCCCCATGAAAAATCTGTTGTTCAATAAAGCTCAACCATAAAGTTGAATGCATAAATAAAGGCTCCCTATTAATAAAGGCAGTCGAGGATAATAAGTTGTGGATTGAGGTGACAGTTGCTATGATGTTCCTGTGGATTCCTATAAGCAAAGCAGACTTCTTTGCAGCGATGGTATCTGTAAATGACGTCTTGTTTGTAAACTCACATGTATGAGACAGGCTTGACTGATGCGGTAAAGATACGGTGAAACGCTGAATTGAAGTTGGTGCTTGATGTATTATCTTTCTTTCTTTTTCTTGTCTATCATCTGAAAATGGAAGGGATATTTCCTACAGGTCAAGTTGTGGGGTCAGTTCCTCTTCATTATCAAATGTTATTTATCAGAGATCATTAAAGTATTCTAAGAGATATGCTCGATATTTTTATGCGGGCATAAGATACATGTACACTGTATCTGTGAGCCTGGTGTATTTTTTTCCTTTTTTTTCAAATGTTTTATTTTTCACTCAGATATGAAATAAGCGGATCTGTCAGGATAAAGTTTGAAGGAGAAGAAAGATCGCAATGAGAAGTACTGTAAAAGTGGAAATTTTTGCAGTGTGAAAATTCGAGCATTTTTGCACAATTAGAAACTAATAAAATTACATTATAAAATAAAAATGCGCAAATATTTTTTGCATGTTATGTGCAACACTATTCAATAAATTTTGATTCCATGGAATTAAATTCAATGCTTTGATTCCAGGGAATTAAAAAATGTGTGATTCATCATACCCAGCATGAAAAGCTACTTGCGTAAAATTTCAACTGTTACAGTACTCCAGAGAGCATTATGTTGATTGTTACCAGGGGAAACAAATGCATCATATTTGTGAACATTTCAGAGAAAATAGGCAAGTACTATTTAAATTTAGAATGTGATGACTATTTGAATGGTGGTCTGTCTTGGGTGGTTCAACAATGATGTCTCATATTGTAGTTCTTGTCGTAACTTTTAAAAATGAGCTCAGACTACAATTGTATATATATATCACAGTAAGATATTCAGGATATCTCTCTTGCTTTTGATAACCCCCCCCCCCCCCCACCAAAAAAAAAAAAGAAAAAAGAAAAAAAAAGAAGAAATTAAAACATGTATTCTGTGCCCAAATATGTCATGGTCTTAGTGTTCCCACAAGTTCCTTCTCCTAGATGAAGTGTACTTCTCAAAAAATCTTGTAAAGAATCTCAAAATCAGTAATTTATTCTTTAGCCTACAAAGTAAAGGGGACAGGTCATAGCCTGATGACCGAAATGGCTGTCATCATGTATCTGCAAGACAGTGTTCCATGATTGCTTTGCATTAATTTGCTAATGATTTCCAGATTGTTGTACACACTCATTAGGGGTACATTCTCTACCAGTATTTTGTATAATGTATGTTGCTGATGTGTCACTGCTTTTTATTTCCATTTTCAATTCCTCTCTGTGGCAGTTACTTTTTTGCTCAGCATCAGATTACCATTAGGTATGTGCAATGTTCCAACTTCAACCTTCTTCAGAACAGGAATTTTGCATTTACGTACTACATGTAATAGAAATGTTTGTATTTGTATCTTTTGCTGCAGAAACAATGCTGATATTTTCCATTGTTATTAGTCAAAATGTTAAATGCACTGTGCTTTTTAATTTGGACTTTCACTTTATTATGCTAATTTTGGTGTAGTTAATGTATCACTACATATTTCTTGTACATATTTGTTACAAAGATTGGATTATTTCATTAGAGGATCTCAGTCCATTACAGTATAGCATTTACAGTCCATTCTCAGTCAAACTCCATTATAATAAGATACTCAGGACTGCGACATTATTCTTGTCAACAACAAATTTTTGCCACAGCAGAGACCCATAGGTTATTTAAAATAAGTATAACATGTAGAATTACAGACTGTCGCTACCCACTTGCAAGTCAGGAAATTGACTTGTTAGCATATGTTCATTTCAAATAAAGAGTTTAAATAGGTACATGTAGCAATTTTTGTAAACATGTGTATTTGTTGACTCACACTTTTAATATAGTTTTCCAAATTTTTGCTACAAATATTCAGTGTACCCATATTTGTGGGTCTGCAATAAGAGATAGAAAGAGGGAGTGAGAGATAGGGCGGACACTTTACTCGCTTTGATTCCCAACATGCATACACCACAGATTCAGTCACTCCCCTACGACCGACCCAACCATGAGAGTAGATTTTTCTGTGTGCTGAATGAACTATACAAGTGCACCTTCATTACATGTATCACAAACACAGTCATAACAAAATTCTTGATACACTGTACTATGAAATAAATATTCAAGTCCCAAAATTATCTCTAAATGTCTTTATATACTTTACTGTTCAGCTATAATGAATTTTCAATATAATGAAAGAAAACTGCTGGTCCCAGAGAAATTTGTTATTTGATAACTGGGGTCACCTGTACTACAGAAGTGAAGTTGAGTCATTTTGTGTGGAATGACAAGGCAACTTGCGCAAGTGTGTGTATGTTTGTGTTCATGTTTGTAGGACGTGCACTTTCCTACTGCACTTTTTTTTTTTTTTTGGCCAATAAGGCAAGATGGCAACTTGTACAAACTTGCCAAGGTGATGTGAGGGAGACTTTTAGAAAAGCGCCATGGTGCCTTGTTTAGAGCATGAAGGCGACAACACTAGCTAATATTGTATGCATGTAAAGCTACCATAATGTGTATCACAGATATTGGACTTTGTTGTCATGGTAATTACAACAGAATCATTCCTGCCTATTCATCTCAAACTTTGAAAATAATAGAATATCAACTCTCATTCAAGCTTCCCACAACAAACACAAAACACATGATGTATAGAGTAAAAATAAAACAAACTGAACTCGATGAAATCTGGTTGTGCATTGCTTTAATACGGGTGCTGCTTTGCCAAACCCAGTAAGATTTCCAGAATTGAATTTACATATTTATACAAATGTACTCCAATTAATGTACAACCTAACCTATCAAAGTACAACTCAACTGTGAAGGGTACGGCAGAAGCAACTGAAATGGAATAACCCAATTCACAAATACAGCTGTAGAATCAATTAGAATGAAGAGAGATGAGGAAAGGAACAGGGTGGAAGTGATAATGTCAAAATGGCAGCCAAAAGAAAATGTTGCTTGATCTAATATGAGGAGCGAGATAAACTGAAGGTGGCACAGGAGAAATAACGACTAATACACATGTACTTGGGACAGAAAAAGTGCATTAAAGAATAGAAATTAAGCTTCCCCCTACAGAAAATCAAGTACAAATGTATCAACATATCCCAACTTAAAAGAAAAATACCAACAAATAAAAAACCCTACAAATGTTATAATGCCGACTGGTATGCCTCCGCTATACAGATTAACCATCCAAAAAGTCTACAGTACATCTTAACAATATGAGTATATTACAGTTCAACATGATTGGCAAGAGTCTGACCGGACATGTTAAAAGTTTGATGGCACAACCTCAAAATGAGTTGAGTAGTTACATTGTATCCATTTCTTGAACCAAGTTTAATTTGACCTCTGTCCCCTGTGCAAGGTGCGACAATCTTTACAATGAAAATATAAAAATGAAATTAATACAATTAACTCCTGTATTAAAAATATCTTTTAAGTTCTAGTGAAAATCCTTTGGGAAAAAAAATAACAGAGGTTGCAAAATGCAGGTTGGTAAAGTTCAGAATTTCCCTCGCTCCCACAGCTCAGTAGATACCCTGAACGTGTGTTGCAGCAGTCACCGTCTACACATGTAGTACCGAGAGCTAGTGAGAGTTCAGCCAACCCAGTTTCAGATCAGTCGCTTTATGATTGGTCAAAAGCCCTCCATATGACTAGTATAGGACGCCATCTTTGGGACCAACTTCGAGCAAATCACTAGCATAGCAGTCGACATCCCAACACTAATGCTACACATGAAGTGCTACTCTCAGTTGCTCATTATGACTAGTGCTGCTGGCTGCTCTAGCTTCTTGCTCAAATGTGAATAAGTACTCAGCAGTTTGGAGTATTTTAATGTTAAAAAATATATAATGCCCTAGTGTGCAGCATGGAGCTGTTCAAATTAAAAACAAAAAAAAAAAGGGAGAAAAAAAAAATGTGTGAAACATAATTATGCATCGCTCTACCCACAAAGACAACCCAGAAAGAAGAAAAGTGTGGGAAGTAAAGGTTCAACAATGCAATTACAGGAGGGCTGGAAAGACAAGACCAGTCTCTTGTCCGAGGTGAGCCTTGACTTATTATTATTATACAAATTGTAGTTATTTATTCGGCTTTCGGTCACAAATATCAATATTACATTTTTCAAAGTTTGAGGTCAAAACCAATGAGCTGAAATGATTTTGAGTGATGATTTTATAGTAACCACTTGGTAGAGAGGAGGACTTTGTCCATGTGCTCAGATGGTGATTATCTTCATTCTAACGCATATCAAATTTACATGTTCAATCTATGGAAAATGTGTTCTCAATTCAGGTGATTATTCTCTTCACCCTTTGAACCCGAAAGGCCGGAAAACCGGCCGTACGCAGAACGTGCAAATACCCTAAAGGCCGGTATACCGGCCAGAAATCATGTGACTTTGATAACTTGAGTTTTAACTGTCAGGTGACCCCCTAACTGACGTCATCTCACTACAACGATGTGGAGAGATTATTCAGTCTATACTTTCGTTGATTATGGCTTGGATTTGCAAGTTTTGAGCAATAAAAACGGCAAAAAGATGCTATTCTCCAGAGGAGGCTCGTGCGATAATCTAAAGTGAATCATCTGGTGATTATGAGGAAGCTATTGACAAGTCATATTATAGTCAAAGCAGTAATTTTGAAGATGAAACGGACACAGATGATGAGCTAGATGCTGCACAAGGCGATGTACAATCTCAGCCGGGTACCAGCGGGGGAAATAGCAGCTGGGATGCTGTTAGAGCTGGAGCTGGAGGTGATCATGTTGGTGATCGTCGAAGTCAAGGGGGCGTGGCACAGTCAGGGAGTGAGGTAATTGTTTTTATAGCTAACATTACTTTTGTTGATTATCATTATGATTATAATCATTATTGTCATACTGAGCTATTATTGCAGCTCAAATAAAATTGGAGTAATCATAACCACACTTCACAGACCTGTGATTATTTGTTTCTGTTGTATGTATTACCAATGTATTCAGTCATTTAGCAAAATACGCTCAATGTGTTCAAATAATGCAGGGTGATGGTCACGACCATCTCAAATAATGCGGGGTTCAAAGGGTTAAGGTGTAAATATGTATTTTACAGAGATAGCATGTTAACTGTGACAAGAGATATTAATAAAGTTTTAATTGGTGAGCTTAGATCAGTCGGTGCAAACAGTGCTAAGCATGTCAGGTGGTTCGATGCTGGCTAGGGTGGTGCATTCACACTGTGTAATGCAGCTAAATTGGGCAATAAGAGGCACAAATAATAAAATATTATTACTTGGAGGTCACTGCCTAATGCCAAGGGAGTTGTGGTCTAGCTAGTCACACATTTTAGTTCTTAATACATGACTTGTAATACAATGCAAGATAGTCGATGGAGGCAAGAAGAGAGAAGTTTCGTTCAAAAGTGAGGAGATGATGTAACTGTGGTGTAAACAAAGACAATCCAGAGGCAAATTAAAGGCCCCAGAAGTAAACATAAATGAACCCATCAGAGATACACCCTTTGACGTGTGCTCATGTTCAAATAATGTTGACCAGCAGACGGCCTCAGGATTCAGCATAAATGAACCCATTAGAGATGCATCCTTTGACACTTAATCATCTCCACAGAATGCTGACCAGCAGAAGGCCTCAGGAGTCAGCATAAATGACCCAGCAGAGATGCACCCTTTGACACTTGCTCATCACAAAAGAATGTTGACCAGCAGAAGGCCGCAGAAGTCAGCATACATGAACCCATCAGAGATGCACCTTTTGACACTTGCTCATCTCCACAGAATGTTGACCTGCAGAAGGCCGCAGACGTCAGCATAAATGAACCCATCACAGATGCACCCTTTGACACTTGCTCATCTCCAGAGAATGTTGACCAGCAGAAGGCCGCAGAAGTCAGCATAAATGAACCCATCACAGATGCATCCTTTGACAATTGCTCATCTCCAGAAAATGTTGACCAGGAGAAGGCCTTAGGAGTCAGCACAGATGAACCTATCATAGATGTACCCTTCGACACCTGCTCATCTCCACAGAATGTTGACCAGCAGAAGGCCTCAGGAGTCAGCAAGGTTACTCTCTTCAAACAAGGTTTGCCATCCAGGCAATGTCCAAGCGCGCACCGTTATTGCTCGTTTCACCAGGCGTGAGGCAAAGGCAACCTTCATGCGAGCCAAGAAAGATCTGAGAAAGAGAGAGGATCTGAAACATGTTTACATCAACGACGACCTCACCCGTCTCAGGAGCAAAGTCGTCCAAGAGATGAGGAAGGACACAGGCATACTACATGTCTGGACAATAGATGGAAAGATCCATTACATTAGTAAGTCCGATGGGAAGCACAGCATCAGTGTTCTAGATTCGCTGGACAATCTCCATGACATCGGACGGGACGAGGACCGCATCAAGAAGTTGGGGGTTTACCTTGACATCTAGGAACTCGCGGCACATGCCTGCTCCGATGACCATAAATATCATTGCTCATCGATTTCAAGGCTGAAGATTGCAGGGCTAAATGTTTGCGGTATTTCCAAGAAATGTGATTATGGCTTCCTACAAGATTTTGTCAAAAAGCATGATATCATTTGTGTAAGAGTAACATGACTTTATTTGAACACATATCAAAGTGGAAATTGAGATAGCTGGAGCAGAATAAAGTTATGTTACTCTTACTTCAAAAGTGAATTGGAACTGAGTGATTCATTAGCCTTCACAAGATGTACTCACTTATACAACATTGAATCATCAGGACATATCACTACATGGTGGCAGCCGGAACCGGATCTAGCCATTCCCATACCAGTAAGTTACACTTTCAACTTCCAAGCTTCAGCACTGCAACTTGTGTCAGCTTTGCATGCCCACAACAGTACAGCATACCGGACACACACACATGCATAGCCTTAGTTATGTCATGAGCTGCCCTGTTTACCTGCTGTAAGTTATCACTAAACTGCTCAACTTTGGAACACATTTCACAGCAAAATGGGAGATAATAACATTATGCCCAAGATGGATTGGGGGCACTCAATCTCGCCGAGTCCTTCAGAATGTTCAAACAGAGGATGGAACTTTATTTCAAAGTCAAACATACTGCGGCTGATGACCAGGTTCCTACTGTTCTCCTCGCTGTAGGGGAGGAAGGGCTCCGCAGGTACAACTGTTGGGAACTGACTAGCGCTCAACAAAGAGATGTGAAGACAATCTTCGAGAAATTTACAGAGCGGTTAGAGCCCCAGGAAAACTTTAGAGTGTGCCATCTCAAATTAGCAAAAACCATGCAACAACCCAAAGAGAAATTAGATGATTTCGTGAACAGGTGCCGCCAGATAGCCATCAAGTGGAATTTCTTTTCGGTATCAAACGCAAGGTGTTGCCTTTTGTGTTTGTTACGCAACTGTGAATTTCGAAAGTACTTATAGCGCTAGCTCGCATTCTTTCTTCATTCTCGGTTGAGCATTATTAGCTCTACTTCCCGCCCCTCCCCCCTCTGTTGGTTCTTCACGAATCCCCCCCCCCCCCTGTTGAATTCACTTTATTTCGTAATCAGGAGCAAGGAGCATGGGAGTGCGCCCTCGCTCAGTATCCTTGGATGCAACCACGTGTCCTCCATGAATAAATATGGGGGTTTTTTGTGGCCTCCGAGTACTAGTGTCTCGCACATTAGTCTGGTACTGGGCGCCTTGCATCCTTACCTTTCACTCACTTCTCAATTTTTCTTCACTTCCCTTCCCCATTGATATTCTGTTGATTAAATTATTATATTGATGTTTCTTTCGCGAAAGAGCAATGCGCTATTTATATTGTTTTATTAAGCATAATTAATCTTGTTAATTAAAAATCTCTATTTGATTACCCTGACCTTTCACATATTTTGTCAGTCTTTCGACCGTCTTTTTCTCCTTATTGATTTTTTCCCATTCTTTGCTCTCACGAGCTACACGTTGTAACTTATAGAAACATGGTCTACCAAGAAAGAGTCGGTCACCGATCCCCACCTACGCAACCTGGCTTCTGACGTGCTTCCGTCTCTCCTCATGTCCGCTAAAGCTTCTTCTACCACATCTTAATATAAATCCGGTTGGGCCAGATGGGTCCAATGGGCCATCTCCAAACCTGAAGTTCCAACCTTTCCAGTCCAAGCTTACCATCTCTGCCTGAACCTTTGTCACCTGTCCTCAGTCAACGGAGCCAAGACCGCAGCAGATTCGCTCGTCGCTTCAGTCAAATGGGCTCACAATCTTGCGGGCCTTCCTTCTCCTACAGACGATCCTATGGTAAAAACAGCAGTCCAGGGTTATTATCGCATCCACTCGTCCCCAGTTTGTCGCAAAGAACCTGTCACTCCAGAGATCCTGTCAAATCTTCTCGCTTCTCATGGTCACCTCAATGCATCCCTAGTTGACCTCCGCATCTTATTCGTATGTTTCGTTTCTTACCCCGGATTTTTGCGCTTCGATGATCTCAGCAGGCTGAGGAGGAAGGATTGCACCACCCATCACGATCGGCTAGTTCTACACTTATCGTCTTCAAAAACTGACCAGTTTCGTCAAGGCAGAGATGTTACCATCACCAGGACATCTAAACCGACCTGCCCCGTCGTTATAGCCGAACGATACTTTGCAGCACTTGGCGATTCTCCTCATTCTCCCCTACCAGTGATTCGCAGGCTTACTCTTTCCAAGGGTGGCCTTATCGCGACTTCCCACGGCCTTAGTTACACTAGAACCTGCGAGGTAGTCCTAGAGGCTTTGAAGCCCTTTGTTCCGGATGTTTGTAAGTTTGGCTTGCATAGCCTTTGGTCAGGTGGAGCATCCTCAGCTAGCAACAATCGCGTACCTTCATTCCTGATTTCTCAGCATGGCCGTTGGAAGTCGGACAAAGCTAGGGACTCTTATATCAAGTTAGACGCCCTTTCTAACCTCCTCCCTTTTCAGTCTCTAGGCATTTAATCTTATAGTATTAATACTTTATATTGTTATACCGCCTAACGTTTCTCTTGCTATATGAATTATGCTTGTGTTATGTCCACCTTCGCAATGCTCATGCCCGAATTACAACGGTGGATAAGTAAACAGCGAGCTAATAATCATGCTCAGCTCTGACCAACACGTTCAATCTTTTGTCACTGTTTGTTATTTTTCCGTGCTTGTTCTAACCTGAGGTAGATAAAGAAAAGAAATTAACTTTCTGACGTTGCATCACATAGGAAGAAAGTGTGCATTCTCAAAGGACGAGCTGGATGAGCGCCTGATTGAGCAGATCATAGCCAGCACACCAATACCTGACTTCCAGAAAGAGCTCCTCACAAAGAAAGCGCATTTTACGCTCAATGAAGCACTCCAGTTGGGAAGGACGTATGAAGCCTCTGATGCACACGTACAAGCATTACAATCGCTATATAAAGAGGCACATGTCAACGCAATGCAGAGTTCACAAACACAATCAACTTGCAAAAACTGTGATGGCCGTCACCAGTACGGCAAACAGCACTGCCCTACCGCTGGCGTGCAATGCCACTTATGCAAGAAGCAAGGGCATTATGCCAAAGTTTGTCTGATCATAAAACTAAGCAAGGGACAAGGGCACCACAAGGCCAAAGCCCAATCTAAAGGAAAGCCCAAAACTGATCGGGGTCAAAAACGAAGTGCAAAATCTGGGAACACAAAACAAATGCACAACATTGATCACGAGGTTGAAGCCCAGCCAGAGTTCGAAGAGCTAGCATTCGACACAATCGACAGTGGCCGTAGAGAGTCAGTTACGACTTCATTCAAGATCAAGCTAGATAACAGCAAAGGTACGCACAACCTCACTGCCAAGGTCGACACTGGGGCCCAAGCCAACACTCTTCCAGTACGCACCTATAGGAGGATGTTCCCAGAAAGAGTACTTCCTGATGGAACTCCCAATGCCCTATACCTTTCTCAAGACTCATCCATGCTTACAGCATACAATGGCAAGCAAATCCAGCAACATGGTAAAGTAACGATCCCATGCCAACGGAACGACAGCCTGTGGATCGACACTAGCTTTTATCTAGTCAACTCAGAAGGGCCGGTGATCATGGGTCTCCAGTCTTCAATGGCGTTCAAACTAATAACCCTACATTGCCCAATCAATGATGTGCCAATAGAGGATGTAAACACACTTCACTACACTATGCAGTGTGCATAGCACAGCTGAGATAGCTGGTCCAGGAGCAGAATAAAGTTATGTTACTCTTACTTCAAAAGTGAATTGGACCTCAGTGATTCATTAGCCTTCACAAGAAGTACTCTAAGCTCACTTATACAACATTGAATCATCAGGACATATGACTACAAGCTACAAGTATGCAACCATGTAGTCTCGGGGGAAGCTCAAATGCAAGCTACATGTAGATGACACACTGGTTGACCACAGCTATGCAACCACAGAGTCTCTGAAGAAACTCAAACGCAAGCTAGATAACATCACCAGTGATCATGAGAACACCACTGACTGACATTGAACGAAGTATGATCTACTAAAGACATGGATGCCCTTAGAGCTGAAAGAGATTCAGCTCTTCCACATCTGAAAGAAACTGAGGAATAACTAATAAAGAATGCCTCACTAAGAGCAGATTCTATGAAAAGCAATGATGGGCACTACAAAGGTAATACCAGACTGTCGTGGGTTGTCTTCTTGACAACATTCAATTTTTGGAGTGCGTTTGTACCTGGCACCGTGAGACACTAAGGAGTGGCTACTCTCAAGGACCAATTTTTTTTCTCACACTTTTGAAGCTACAAACAAGAATGACTTTTAAATTTCTATCACTGTTTGTTTGCTGCACACATGGATTCGTATTGTAAACAAACCTTGAACCTCAATATCGATTCTGTCCTTTTAACTTTGTACACATGCATTCTGAACTGGGATTTATTTGATGTGTGACTGCACGCTTTCACAGGTATATTGTGACTACATCGTTGGTTATTAGATGAGATATAATGGATTGGAGGAAGCAAAGCTAACAGACCGAGACTGCTGATTTTTTCATGCATAGAAATCAAAATGAAATCTAGAAGAAGGACGTGCAGACAGACAGACAGACAAAAGTGCAAGCAGCTGAGCTGCCGGAGTGAGCCCCGTCATCGGGGGAGAAACGGGGCAGCTGACTGTACTGCCAACGTGGAGCAGAGCCAAGCTGCTCGTGCTCAAAGGCATTATGAAACTGGAGGGGTTTGTGGTTTCGTGCTGAGCTGGAAAGAAGCATTTTCTTGGCTAGTTTATGATGAGGATGCCAATGAAATAATCTGCAGTGCATGCTTAGAATTCTCTTCAAGTACTGAAAAAAAAACTTTTTGCAGTAGCACATTAACTTTCAGAAAGTCAATGATACACAAAATCACAACAATTTTAGTGTATTTTTTGAGAACATATTATTGTTAATGGCTTTATAAAGAAGAGCAATCCTTATTGTGTTTTCAAGTTCAAACATCGCAATCAAAGTTTCTACAGCTACCAAAAGAAAATTTAAAATCTTATTTACTACAGCGCATCTTGTGCTTTTCATGACTGTAAGCAAGATGTAGATTCTTCTTTGCTTGTAACAGTCTCACATTCTGGTCAACTGGTACACAATAAAAGAGGAACAAATAGTAGACAAATATAAGGAAAAATAAAAAGTGATCTTAAAACAAACAATCTCATCAGGGTTCTTTACCCTTTTTGATATCCATACGAAAACCTGGAAAAAGAGACAGCAGTATATACCAATCAAGGAATACAGAGAGCAGCCACTACCAAGCCGCTTGTCCGATGTGAAACACTTACAGGGGGAGTAATTTCTATAGGCAGATGAAATCCATTATGATAGCACTTCCTCCTTCATATCAGATGTAAAGACCTTGTAGCACTTGAAGCTAGGTATCATCATTCATGTCACTTATCCTACAGTACAGTTGTGAGACCCTTGGAAGAAGCTGATGAGGGTGGGAAGCAGGTATGGGGCTGCATTTGCTGCATTCAGCAAAAGTGTCATAGAAGGGAAGATAATACATGGTCAGGAAATCCTTTGCTTGACTAAGCTCTTGAAGTTTTTTATTAGGACAGTGAAAGATGTAGAAGGAAGGATTGGAAGCAGCCAGCTACAAAAGTCCAAACCTTAAGTGGAGACTGATGCAGTCTTATATCTAGCCCTGAGTTTCACCAGACCATCTCAGAAGTATGAAAGCAAAATTGTTTTTGTAGAGAACATTGATCTTGAGGATGCCATTAAATCAGTTGTAGCTGAAGCCTGGAATGACTGAAACAGCCTGAAATTATGTATTGGATCAAACAACTCCAAAGGACTGTAGTGGCAAATTGGGTTCATCTTTTGGTTGTAGGGCTGAACACCCCTATTTAGTTAATGGGTCAGTCGGGGTGGGACTTATGTAAATTGGGGGGACTGCCGTCCGGCATCCCGTTTGGTCGATTAGGGAGCTGACTGGATGAATGAAACTGAGCTGGATGCACTGTGTTGAAGTTCTCATCCAAATCATCCGCCATCAGCTCCAATTGCGACGCAAGACCCTCGAGGTTACCGTAGGTGAGCGAAGCTGTAGTTATTGTAGTTACAATGTATATAGTAATTCCTGGTATAGTAGCGTGTAAGCAAGTAGTGTATTTTCGTAAGTTTATAAGTGGGTAAGTTGCCACCGCTTAGCCACACCACTAGCCAGTCATCGCTAGTGCATATGTGATTACTGATCCGTGCCTGGGGTAAGGTCGCGCGGTCAGTGAACACAACAGGACTGATGCTACAAATATTATGCATGGTCAGTAAAGATCACAGCAAACCTGTAATATCACACTGGATGACCGAATTGCGACATGCTGAAAACAAAACATCCAGGTATTTCAATCTCTGTACACCAGTATTGGTGTGCAGTGATAGAGCATGGGTTTTTTTCCCATCCGTACCATACAAACTTTTAATCGCAATGACTGACATATTTCACATTTCTGGATAGGGCATGCAGAATAGTACTAAAATTGGACAAGGCACTCTTTCAGATTTTCAAAAATTGACAGAACCACACCTTGGGTGGGATGAAGGGAAAATCCACAACACCGGATGATTTTTAGAGCTACCTTATACTAGGAAGTTGAGGCACACACCTCCTTTGCATCCCCACCCCTGGCCTTATGGTAGCGATGCTACACTGGCCGCGATCTCGACTCTCGCACTGTCCGACAAACCGAATCCATTCCCAATTGAGGCCTCACGGTTTGGCTTTATTTTGTTAATAAAAATGTTTACAATGCTATTAATTGCGAAAATATGGTAAAATAACTTACAATTTTCATAATTTAAATGTTCATTCCTCGATCCAAGGGTGAGTTAAGTAGAAACAAACAGGTTTTCGATGACGTATATTGTGCAAATGGTCACCGTGCAGAGCTGTTTATGGTAGATATGAAAACATTGGCTTCAACTTCTGGGTTGCAGGGTTAATAACCATCATGTATTGCGAGAGGCCTAGACTGAGGATCCAAGCTGCAAGATGGCTTCAAACGAAGGTAAGACGATGAACTGTTATATTTTCTGAAAAAAACAATTTTTTTTTCGTATCTTTTGTATAGAAATTTTAAGCTGAAAAAAAGCGCAATTTCAGGCTAAAATTTGAGGTGTCTTTGAAGGCTTATAGCTCGAAACTAACCCCCTCAGAACCTAAGAAGAACCGTGTTTTTGAGTAGTTTGAAATGTCCGCTTTCGATTGCCATCAAACTTGTGGCCAATGCGGACGGCGGTTGGAAGCGCCAAAGACAATATTGAAGCCATGTCAAGTTTTTCGAGATCAATTTGTAATCGTTTAAAGGGCAAAATGTGCCCTCTCTGGCGGAAAGGCGAAATGTACGTAGTCCCACAAATAGTAATTTACGGGGTTTAGGGTTGTATTTTGCCTGATTGTATCAGTTCTCAAAGAAAAAGGTTCTCTGTTTGAACAGTTGACAACTTTTTTCTTTAAAAATGACTTTTATTGTAAATATCTAGATAATGATGATGGTGCGCTCAAGGTTACCATAAAAAACAACCGTTGAGAACATGAGTGTTAATTCAGGGTTGTGTGTAGCGCAAGATCAACTCTCAGCTGAACTATCAAGTGAGCAGGACACTACCTTGTACACCGATGAGACCTCAAAATTTGGAGAAAAAGTAATGGGTTACCATGCCTCTACATCAGACAACAGGTACTTCGTTCTAGGTCTGCGAGACATCGCAATGAAGTCTGCTGCCAACACGCTGAAGACGTTCAAGGAGCTCCTTCAGGGGGGCATTTCATCAACGAGTTCGTCGGAGTTTTCACCGACAAATTTGCTATCAGCCAATCAGACGCAAGGATTTCATTAGCTTTTAACAGTTGTCAGTATAAATCCTTGCGTCTGATTGGCTGATAGCAAATTTGTCGGTGAAAACCTCCGACGAACTCGTTGATGAAACGCCCCCCCTGGATATTGACGTTGCCTGTAATCAAGCAAGTTCTGGAGGGAAAAAGATTCTGAGCAACATCCGGAATACAATGTCTGATCGCGCAGCTACCGAACTAAAGTGGCATGAGCTCCTTAGGAAATACAGGATCGGTGTTCTTCCACCAATCATGGAAAACTGGGAGGCCATGAGCGAGGATGAAAGAGAGCCGCTTGGAAACATCACCTCATTCTTCTGCGGACTCCATAGCCTCGTGCAATATGCTGAGACGTGTGAGAAGGCTCTTGACAGTGTTGAGAAGGAGTTGACTAAAGGCAACTTTAAAAGGTACTAGGTGGGGGTGGGGGTGCCAAGGTTAAAGGTTAAAGGTGGGGGTGCCAAGGTTAAAGGGTTGGCTTTCCAGTCAGAGGGTTGCGGCGTGCTCCAGTTGGTGAAAGGATGCAGCAAAGCTTCAAAATGAATGGTCACAAGATACCTTTTTTCTAAAAATAAAAAAAAAAATAATGTGGCATCGCTACTTATGGGATAGCAACGCCAAAGGCACAGTGAGAAATATCAATGATCTCCAGCGTCAGCTTTCTGAAGTGTTTGCTGGCTTTGGCAAACTCACCGACTACAAGGTTCATGTTCATGTAGAGCCAGATACAGTGTATGGCCCCTATCGCCCAGCCAGCCCGGCGGATACCATTTCACCTCCGTGAAAAGGTAGACAAAACACTCCAAGAGCTCATAGACCTGTAGACATCATTGAGCCCATGTCAGGCCCGACATCGTGGGCCAGCCCGCTTGTCGTTGTTCCCAAGCCAAATGGGGACATCAGAGTATGTGTGAACATGAGGAAAGCCAACCATGCGGTGATACGAGAGCGACACCCTATCCCCACCTTGGACGAGACCCTCACTGCTCTCAATGTTATCGCTATATTCTGCACACAAGACTTAACTCTTAATGTGCCAGGCCCAATTAAAACCCCTAACGTGCCAGAGGCTTTTACCTAACGCCAGAGCGTTTTGAAACTGGACTGACAATGAAATTTAAAACTGCCATATCTCTGAAACTATTGACTGTTCTGAATTGAGTTCTACACAGCATATATCAAGAAATGTTTGTTCTTTCGTGTCATGCAGTCAGTTTGCCACAATTGTATCTGAATCTGAAATATTGCAGAAATAATTGATACATCAAAAAAATTATCAGAATTTTTTGTGTAGTATGGAAAAAAAGAGTCAGTCGTGTTTTTTCTTCAATGGAACGCTCCCTTGACTCTGTGAGAAAAAGCAGCTTCCCGCAGGACAGTATCCAAGCGGAACAATGCGAGTGGAACCGCATAGGCAATACACGCAGATTCAAGAGCATACACACGCGTGGTTTACCTATGAGACTTTTGATCTATACACTTCTCGCAGAGGGTGCGCCCGCTGCGAATTTTCCCGACGCGAAAAAAATACATCTAGCTAAAAAATCGTGTATTTACTCAAAATTTTCCAATGTAAGCATGCTCATATTTTTAATGGAAACGATGGCTATGCTAATCAGCTACCAGAACATATCATTGGCAGTTGCTTGGTGTAAGCTTGGGCTTTTATTCGTAGCCGTAATACAAATTTAGCTCAGTTCCTCCTCCGAAGTTTAATCATAATGATGGGACCAATGTACAACAGAGAGATATTGCCACTGCATTTACAGTACAGTTTGCACTTCAGCTAAGTGTCTAATCACACTGTACGTGCCTTTGCTTGATGAACATCCAATTAGTATGGTACCTATATCTGATTTATTTCCTATATCTGTTTCTGCCTGTAAAGGGTATTCAGCTCTTCTTAAGTTGCAGAAAAATAAGTCTCCAGGGCCCAAATTCATACAAGAACAATGATTTCATCATCATTGCATTACACCACACTGGCCTGACACTTAACTGGCCTGGTCAAATGCTTTATGAGATGTCTAAGGCTAAAAAAAACAAAAAACAAAAACAAAAAAAAAACCAGAACAAAATCAAAACAATGTACCAGTGAGGGGCACTGGGAAAAGATGGTAGACAGAACATGTTAATTCTCTTCTGTATATCATTAAGAGGTCATTTAATATTACCTTGAGTAATAGTTTTCTATATCAATATCTGTTTACAAAGAATATAAGTTCTGAAAATAGTTTGTTTCACACTAGTAAAGGATTTATCTTGCAAGCATTTCTAATTCAAATCATGGCAATTGTAAACCAGTGAATTTATATCATAAAATATAATCTTTGAGAATGTGAATCTAATCTAATTTGAATTCTGTACTCGACAATGTTTGTTTGTCATTATTGGTAAATCTCCAAACTGTTCATGAATGTGTCTACCTTCACTGGTGTTCAATTTATATTGCATTTTTATCTTACTTTTTAAATACTTACAAAGTTGCTTGATGTGAAAAGTGAAAGAGAAATACAAGAGTGAGTGTGGTATAGCGCCATCTATGTTGATAAAAAGAGAGGAAGCAGCTTTACACTTTGTCTCCGGAGTGATTTTGTGGTGTGAACTGTTACTAAAGAAAGAGTGAGACACCACAAGTAGCAATGAGGAATGAGAATACTTGGACACTACATGCTAAGAATGTGGAACATCAAATTGAAAATGAGTGATATTGCTCCTGGACTGCAGGTAAGATAAAACAATTGGCAGTCTAGGGTTAGGAAACATGGACTATGTTAATATGTGGTCCCACATAATGAGTTTCTATAAAACATAGAATTTTTCACTGTTATTCCAGATACATCATGACTGGAAACTTTTATAAATACAGTGTAGGTGTCGCCGAACCAGTGCACCCTGGCCGACTTCTACAATCTATGGAGCTTTCATGCTCTATTCCTTGGCGATAATGACACTGTCACGGAGTGGATGAAGGTGAACAATATCATCGCATCGAGGATGGCCTGGAGGGTCTGCGGCTCGGAGTGCGTGTGGATGAAATGAGAGAACAAGCTTCACGGTTTCACGTGGCCATGTCGGCGAAAAGGGCAAGTGAAACACGGGTAGTATAGCGTCTTGAGGTACTCCTTCTTCGAACATACCCACTTCCTCGTCCAAGACGTAATGGAGTTCGTCAGGACGTTTCTCCTCCAGGGATCACTGAAGGGGTGTTCCATCTAGGCAGGGATGGATTACAAGAAGACTTCAGTCAACTGAGCTAACTTCGTCCGTGATCCTTTCAAAAAGTGCATTGACGATCTGTACAACAGGGAGGAACCAGTCCTGCTCCATGACTGGAGATAAGATAAAACAATTGGCAGTCTAGGGTTAGGGAATATGGACTGTGTTAATGTGTGGTCCCACATAATGAGTTTCTATCTCAGAACACAGAATTTTTCTACTGCTATTCCAGATGCATCATAGGCAGGAATTTCTAACAACGGGTGTCGCCGAACTAGCGCACCCTGGCCGACTTCTACAATCCGTGGAGCTTTCATGCTCTATTCCTCGCCGATCATGACACTGTCATGGAGTGGATGAAGGCAAACCACAGCACAGCATCGAGGATGGCCTGCGAGGTCTGCAGCTCAGAGTGCATATGGATGAAACGAGAGAACAAGCATCACGGATTCACATGACCATGTCGGCGGATGGTACAAGGGAAACATGTGAAGGAGTACAGCATTTTGAGATACTCCTTCTTCGAACATACCTACTTCCTCGTCCAAGACGTAATGGAGTTCGTCAGGACATTTCTCCTCCAGGGATCACTGAAGGGGTGTTCCATCCAGGCAGGGATGGACTACAAGAAAACATCTGTCAACTGGGCTAACTTCGTCCGTGATCCTTTCAAAAAGTGTGTTGACGATCTGTACAACAGGGAGGAACCAGTCCTGCTCCATGGTGAAGTCGAGATCGACAAGTCCCTCTGTGGGCATTGTTGCAAATATCACATGGGTGACGGTATGAAAGGTGTCGAGATCTGGGTGGTTGGGCTCGACGAGCGAGAGAAAAACAAGCTCGTCTTGTACCCCGGTCGACGACCAACTGGTGAGACACTTATCAGCAGCATCCGTCGCCACATTGTCCCTGACACAATGATATACACCAACGGGTGGAGCAGACACGGCCAGCTGAACAAGTTGGGCTACCGACACTTCTTGGAAATCCACAAGGACCAATTCAAGGCCATCTTCGAAAATGAGGAAACCATGGGAGGAAGTAGGTGATTACGAACACCATGGGGGGGGGGGGGGGGGTGGAAGCACACCAAAGAACACTTTCATTGCATCAACAGGACAAAGCTGTCCAACTTTGAACCCCATATGGCCGAGATCATATGGAGAAACCATGTGAGAGGCCAGAACATATTCGATGTCTTCATCTGGGACCTTCTGGGGAAATACTTCCCACTCACAGGCCCTAGGCAATTGGAAACCATGCAACCCCTCTTGGATATGTGGTCAACCTGCAATGCAGACACTTCTATCCAAAGATTGAGTGACGCAGACCTGGGCGATGACGATGACGCGCACTGCCTTATGGGAAGATGAACAATGAAGATGGTGCCAACCAGACCTGGAGACAACATGTTTCTTTTAGCGTTATTTATCTCAGCCACTCAGATATCAGCATCGACAAGTCACGAATCGAGTCTCCCTCTACCTTGACAAGGAGAAGAGGTGGCTGAATGCTGTGAGAGATTCAACGACATGCCAGCGGAGGAGGAGGAGGAACATTACCGCTATGGTAATCAGCCTCCTCTATGCATCATCCTGCATCGTGGATGTCGACGCAACTCTAATCACAATCTACCACACGGGAATGGACACAGAACTTTCGGATGTCCAGGGCTACATTCAATCTCCTGTGTGCCAGTCTACGAGAGGAGCTCCCGGAGCTTGTTCAGACAAATATTCGGACGCCCATCCCACTAGAAAAGCAGATCGCAGTGGCACTTTGGCGACTCGCTACCCTGTGTGAATTTCGCACAATCGGCCATCTGTTCGGGATTGGGTGATCCACAGCTTGCAAAATTGTGCACGAAGTAGTTGCGGCTATCATTTCTGGTGTATATCCCAACTACAATGTATGTGAAATGGCCGACAGGTAAGTAATCAAGTCCAACCTAGATTTGTTCAGACAGTTTGAGAGGTCTAGATCAATAGATCTAAACTCAAAATATGTACTCAGTGAAATAGACCAACTGCGACCAGCCCGTCTTTACATGCTTTGCTTCCAAGCTTTATAAGCCATATAATGTTTTACCTTTATCACGATATCACAGTTTCAGTTCAACAAGACTAAAATGCACTAGGCAGTTTTTGAATGGATTTTAAAATTTGGTTCAGTATACATCAGATAGATATTCTTGTACATACATGAATGTATATGAGGTTAATACTAGTATGCATGTAATTTACATAAATTAAGATTGGAATCATGCAAAATCTATTTATTCTTTAGTAAGCCTAAAATGTAATGTGAGTCACAGATGAATGATACAGGTATATTTCATCACATTCCATACTGAACTGTAGTTCAGTATGGAATAAATGAACATGAAAAATGTGAAGTCACTTGAGTGAGTTGATATGTATAACAGGTAAAGTTGTTTAATTTTGGTCTCACACAATCATTTTCTACCAAATGCATGTTAAAAAACTTTCTTTCATATATTTCCCTATTAGAGATCATGAGACAACCATATTGGCACAAAAAAAAAAAAAAAATAAAAATAAAAATGGCATTTTAGCATATCAATTAGCCTGAATTAGAAAATCATGGTAATTTTGTGAAATCAATTACGCATTCTTGTAGAGTACATCATAAATTACGTAGGTGCATTCTGAATCTGGTGACAGTCGAAGATTCCGTGGTCGAGATCTTGGGGGGCATCATTGCCCATCACCCCCCCCCCCCCAAACAGTAACTTTAAGTCAACATACACTGTATAGGGGGGGGGGGGTGAAATGGACATAGTGAAGAATGGCCTTCATACAGGAGAAACTAGGGAAACATTTCATTTTCAACAGCATCAGAGATGATAAGAAAAGTCCAAGCACTGATCAGTCTCATAGGAGAGACGTATATTCAAACTCTGCAGCACTTGGCACCGCAACCACTGGTCATTGCAAGAAAGAGATTTCACTATCACAAACTGGATCAGCTGCAAGACAAAATCCATCCATATCTATATCACAAAGCCAGCAGCGACAACTCGTTTAATTAATTCATTTAGGGCAGTACCTGGAGGAAGTGTTCCATGACCCGTTTTGTGTGTGGGTAAAAACATGAAGCCATTCGAGAAAGTCATTAGCTAAAACAAAGTCATCTTCTTTGACGGCAGTGGTAATGGCTGTTACCACGGAGACGGCAGGACAGGATGACAAGGAGAGGAGGTGGAAGCTAGTCAAATGTGCGTCAAATGAGAAACCCACAATGAGTTCCTGTTGTGGGCTATAGTTGAGGAAAAAGCGACCACAGGCCCCTACAAAACAGCAACAAACAAGCAAACAAACAAACAAGAAATATATAATTTTTATTGGGAAGGACAGGTGTGGCACATGTGGGAAACGTGGCAACATGTAGAAAGCATGCTGCAGTAAACAAAAAAAAAAAAGCAATTTGCAAAAGGGCAAACATTTTGGATCCTTCAGCCTTAAATGGATCAATTCCTGCAAAGCATCCTCAATGTACAGGGCATTTTTAGACAGGCTGAGCATCACTGTCACTGGTAAATCAACAGAAAATCACAAGGAGAACTTGGTGAGTGTGGAAGAGTATGATCCATGTGCAAACTTGACAAAGTGTGGAATCATCATAGAGGAGGTTGCATATTGTGACCACAAAATCGACAAAAATTGCCTATAAGAGCCAGAAAACAAGATCCAAGTCAGTGATGGGAACAGAAAGACCCACTCCTACTTTTGAATTGTGGTCATTCTAAGGGCTAGTCAACTACTACCGTCAGTTCCTATCGAATCTCACAACTGTGATTTACCCCCTGAATGCACTCCTCCCAAAGATGGTATATGGAAGTGGAATGATTCATGTTAAAAAGGCCTTTCAAAATGCAAACAAGCAAAACAAACAAACAAACAAACAAACAAACAAACAAAATAAAATTATAGCACCTGAACAAGATCTTGTGCCCTGCAATCCAGAACTTCCTGTTATTTGCCACTGGTGAAACATTCTAGCAGATGCCTTCAGCTACCCAGGGTACTAGTGAAGACTCAGATGAACAAGAGTGACCATTTTCATCACCCCATCAAATCACCCCCATCTTGAAACAGCTGCACTGGCTCCCTATCCAATCACGCATAGTCTTTAAGATACCATTACTGATTTACCAGTGCCTGCATTCATGGCATCAGAATATCTTAACAAGTCCTTGGTACGCTCCCTCTTGGAATGTACGCTCCTTCTCGGAATCTAGATAGATTAGCTCAGAAAAATCACCTCCAATGTCCTGTCGCTACAGCCAAGTTTTATGGTGAGTGATCTTTTGCTTGTGCCGCACCTACACTGTGGAACACTATTCCATGCTATATGTGGGAAGCTTCCACAATGTTAAAATTCGAGACCCTTCTCAAAAACATTTCTGTTAAAGAAGTCTTTTGAATGAGTTTTGGTCTTGCAACCTGCAACATGTATGGTACATACAGTACATTTCCTTTTCCATTTTCAACCCTCTCCCTTGCAGCGCACAAAGACACTACAGTAGTGAGTGTGCTACAAGTATAAGCAGTGTAGTATTGTGATATATATTATCATTCTTACTCTTATTGATAGCTCCCTCGTGGCCAAAACAACCATGGTTCTAAACACCAGTGAGCCTTCTACATATTCACTCTCAATGATCCAGCCAAATAGTTTCAATTTTTTTTCTAAAAAAGTATGTAACGCATGAAATAAAGTCTGTTTCACATGTTTGTAGGGATTCTTAATTTGCATGAGCTCACAAATGTGCATCATCCACACAAATATTACAAGTACATTTGTATGACTTCATTCCAATGCACAGGAAACAAGGAAAAGTAGAAATTACGCGGTGCGTAATATATGTCCCCGCCGGAAGTAGCATTTCGTAACAAAATGTGCAATATAGGTAAAAAATCAAGGTCAAAGGTCAAAATTCTGTGTAGAAGTTTTGAAGCCCTCACCTAGTGCCATCACATAAAACAAATGGAATCGAAATTGGGTTAGAAATGGCGAAGGAGTAGCATTTTGTAGCCAATGTACAATATAGGTCAAAAATCAAGGTCAAAGGTCAAAGAAGACAAAGGACAAAATTCTGTGTAGAAGTTTTGAAGCCCTCACCTAGTGCTATCACATAAAGCAAACGGAATCGAAATCGGGTTAGAAATGGCGAAGGAGTAGCATTTTGTAGCAAAATGCACAATATAGGTCAAAAATCAAGGTCAAAGGTCAAAGAAGTCAAAGGTCAAAATTCTGTGTAGAAGTTTTGAAGCCCTCAACTAGTGCCATCATATAAAGCAAACGGAATCGAAATCGGGTTAGAAATGGCGAAGGAGTAGCATTTTGTAGCAAAATGTACAATATAGGTCAAAAATCAAGGTCAAAGGTCAAAGAAGTCAAAGGTCAAAATTCTGTGTAGAAGTTTTGAAGCCCTCACCTAGTGCCATCACATAAAGCAAACGGAATCGAAATCGGGTTAGAAATGGCGAAGGAGTAGCATTTTGTAGCAAAATGTACAATACAGGTCAAAGGTCAAGGTCAAAGGTCACAACTGAAATTCTGTGTAGAAGTTTCAAAGCTCCCATGTAGTGCTATCATATAAAGCAAACAGAATCAAAATTGGCTCATAAATGACAGAGAAGTAGCAAATTGAAGATTTTGATCACACACGGACGCACACACGGACGCACACACGGACACACGGACGGACACACGGACACACACACGTACGGAGCCCGTTTCATAGTCCCCTGCTCGAACTCGTTCGGCGGGGACAAATTAATTTCGATACCACGTTTCTTTTTTCAAGTACAATGTTAGGAATGCTATGAGGAACATTTACATTAAAAAAATCAGGATTTTAGGACCTTTATTTCTGATTAAGAGCAAAACATGATTTCATACATACATCAGTATTATTAATTAAAATCAAAATCAAAATATACAAAATGATAATTTCAATTTTTAATTGTTTGGTAGATGATGTCACAGGTACCATATGATTTTCGTGGCAACTGCATGATCAATGGCCGAGATCTTTATCAATAATGTATACCAACATTGGACACATTTTTTTACCAGATATTCAATGCCAAACAGACACTCCGTTAAGCATTCACCCTGCCAAAGAACCAAATTTCATGAGATCTACGACAAGAATGTCCTCATGGGTGCTGCACCACATATCAGCAGTCATGGATACACTGTATGCACGTATATATGGGGAGCATTTAACAGTAACGTAAGATGCATTGCTTGACTATGCATCACTTGACTACACATCACATAGTCCATACTCAGCATGCTGAGCCTGAGCCAGTCCCTTGGCCAAATTTTGCTCACATCAATCCCTGCTTCCTAGTGGACGACAATCACATTTGTGGCAAAAATGAATAATTGAAAACTATCATTGACGAACACATGCAGTCTGAGCCTTGTGATCACACGGCTCAATGATGTGGTGGCTGCCCATGACATCATACTGTAGTTCACAGAGTGAACAAATGCTTCAATTTCTGACAAAAATTTAATCAGGACAGTTGGTAAATAAGGACAAAGGTATCACTTCCTAGTAATCCCTCTTTAAAAGGCAAAACATGGGTTTCAAAGAGCTCAAAATTTATCTTCCACCATCTTGAATTGATGATGATGATAATGATCCACAGCATTTGTATAGCGCCATATATCTGTTAGAGAAACATTTAAAGGAGCAGTCTCCTCCAAGAGAGTTAGCAATTGAATGCCTGAATTTAATTGCTTGCAATATATCAAAAGGGTCCACAAAGAAACATGTTTGGCTGATGCAATATGCCAGGATAATGGGGGGGGGGGGGGTAATTTACAGACATTGGTGATATGTCTACATGTATACGCGGTCATGTTGGATAAGTGCAAGGTTTAACAACAACAAAAAAGCAACTGTTCAAATACTTTATTTTTTCTGTGGAAGGCTAGAGAGAAATTTTGATGCATTCTGTTGCAGTGATATCCAGTGATGCACACCTTTATTACCAACACTACCATCCCTCAGCGGCTTGTTGCTTATTACAGTAATTTACACTGAAATGAACATGCATATTACGTACCTAGTGGGACAGGCCATTAATATCTGCATAGAGATGAGCATCTGGATCATTCAGTACACATTGCAATCAAAGTTTGCCAATTGCTAACATGCTAAATTTCTCAACTGCGCAAACATCCATGCACACATCCTCTGGCACCTACACGAGAAAAATTATGCTCCAGGTTTGAATCATGTGTCTGTGTATACAGCCATGACAAATTGCATGTTGCTGACAAATGTGTATATGAGGATTAGTCTTAACTAGCAATTGAGGCACAAAAAAACAGAAGATGGACACGCTACCCACTGGTGCAGATTGCAAAGCACTCAATTCCTGTGTGACCCAGAGTGTCTTCTTACTTTTTATTGTTAAAACAAACGGTGAAACACGTGGGTCAAATTTGTAAGGTGGCTGCACTGAAAGTTGGGCAGATGTGAAGGAACATACACGAGCACTCCTTCAAGCAGCCCCAGCTCCCCTAGCTTCGTTGCTAATATGCATGCCATTTGTGCATGTGGTAAGCATGTATCACTGCATATTTTGAACACAACATGCTCTTTCTGGCGTCTGATACACCTCTCACATGGGCAAGAATTGCTCTGCCTAGAAAAAGAGATACTTTTGCAGAAATTGCAACCACTGGGGTAACGCCTGAAAATGCCTAAAATCTAGTGGATTGCAAATGGCTTGAGGCAGTTGTCACCAAATAGAGTCATTATCTTCGTATTCCAGGTACTGGAAACCCCCTCTTTTGTTTGCGAGCCCATACGTGCAATGCACTGAGCTGAGGAAAAACAAAAAATAACACCTTCAAGGTATTCCAGAACTGAAGGGCAGCTGCAATGAAAATGGCTCACGGACAAGTCTTTCTGCCTGCCAGCAACCATTATGAGTGCCTCCTTGAGAAGGCAGACGGGGCCGGGCGGGGCAGAACCCCCTCACCAGACGAAGGGGGACCGCTCCCGCAGTAGCTTGAGCCCTTCTTCCCTCCACTCATCCCTGCTGATCCACAGCTCCTGGGTGGTGTCCAGACATGCCAGCACTGCCCCGCCTTTCCAGCACGTCATGCGTGGGTCCTGGTCCTGCACGATCATAGAGGCAGAACAAGATTTACATCAAGATTGTTAATTTACATCAAGATTGTTAATTTACAGATCAACAGTTGCAATCTTAACAAATTTAATTTGTAGAGGGAGACAAACAGAAGAAACTCACACCTGAAGATTTACATCGCATCGCATGCATGCGAGTAGAAATTCCCATGTCACAATCACACATACATTGTACACATGCAGTCAATTTTGGTACAGAGAGTTAACCCTATCTTACCTGGGGGGGGGGGGGGAGGAGAGAGGGGGCATATCGCCCCCCTAAACATTTCACGTGATGATTCCCCAACTCTCAAAGATTATGACTGCCATTTCATCACTTTTTCTTTGAAGTTTCCCCCATATTATGAGACCAAATCTGGGTACACCGTTCTGATGTTACTCGATCTTCAGGCAAAATTTTGCAGCGATCGCACCATCGGCTGCCGAGATATGAAGGCAGGGGGTCAAATTGACCCCTATCCCGTAAAAACTTGGTCTCAAATAGCCCAGTTAGAGTATGGTTAAATGACAGTTGGGGAAATGTTCTTTATGACAAGGCCCATGCAAAAAAAAAAAAGGAAAAAAAAAGAAGAACAAATGATCAATATCAATCAAAGTATAAATGAAGAAGTAGTGTTTAACAGCCTACTAATTTCCTGTTGTTTGTTCATGGCACAAGCCTTCCAAATCTTCTAATGCAGCAGTATAGCATTTGTTCAATATTCCTTTTTAATACTTCAGTTTATATTTTCAAAGCAATTCCTGCATTTGTAGGGACATCAAGCAAAGATGAAGTAAATTCTCTGTTGGAACATTGTGCTTCCAGCACAACAAAAAATATATACTGGAGCCTTCGGGATATAAATCTACTGACAAACATGATCAATTGGTATCAGTCCTTCCTGTTTTTCTGGTTTTCTGGGGCTTATCTAAATGTCATGGGTAAACATGGGCAGACAGCATACATTTTAGTGATGTCACTAGCTGTCCATGAGCTTTAAAAAGCTCCTCGCTGCTTCATCATGAATGATAAAGCCTTTTCAATGTTCTCACTTTTTTATGGAAAAGTTTCCTTGTCATTCACTATGTTTGTTACCTGGCACAGCAACATGCCAGTTTGAAACGTTACATCATCTCTCCATGCCCAAATGGACAAACAACATTGGAGAAGTTTAATTTTTCTCCTCAAAGCTGTCACTAGGGAGCTTTAGATTTTGACGCGCGGACGTTTGAGACGACGAGTGCGCTGGACGTTCTCCTCTCCCTGCGTCGTGTGGAAAAGTAGCTTTAGATTACGCTGGGACGCAACGTATAAAAAATAAAATCATGCCCCCATATGATCAGTGCATGAAGAAGCTCTCTACGTCGCAAACTGTGCGGACGTGAAAATAGCCCAGTACGCGTAGTAAACAACTCAGGCGACGCAAGCTAAAAATAGATTGACTTTACGCGCGCTACTGCGCAAGCTCAGAACATGTTTTTTTCCTTTGAACGTCCGCGCGTCTAAAATCTAAAGCTCCCTAGTATTGTTGTGTGAAAACCTTGTGTTAACAGGTAGTTTATGATCACCCCGACACTGTATAGGCATGCTAACCTGAAAACATGTAACTGCACATTACTTGAATATGAGACCATTCTGAAGCAAATAATTTTCACACAACAATAAATATATAATGTGCTCTTAAATGAATCCCACAAGGATTGGAACAGTCATCCCCCAGCATTCCCACTGATTCCCACTGATCAGTTACTAGCCATCCCCTTTAAGGGCTGATCTTGAAAGGGCAGACTCTAAGCTTTAAAATTGCCTAACTCAATATAAATGGACTTTCCTAACTTTGAAAAGACGGACAGACTCTCGAAAATGTTTACTGAGAAAATAATCTTTTAAGTTTAGAGTTAATTCAAAAGTATTAAATCTCACCAAGTTGTGTTATGTGCAATAAATGGGACCCCAAAAAACAGGATGTAAAACTCCATAGCAACCATGATGAAGGGATTATCAGATTAAGCTGAAATTTTGCACAATCACTCTATTAGCACATTCCATTCGTGACTACTACTTTCACAACAGTAGCATTATCCTTTCAAAGGCTATTAAAGTTAAAAGTGAATAGTGAGTAAAGATTTTTTTAAAAATGAAGAGGCCACTAAGACATATACTTTGTAGCTTGTCACACTATCTGCTAAAAACAAACAAACAAACAATTTCCCGTTTGCTTTATAACCCCAAATTTTAGAATTACATAGAACTGCTCTACCACAAATTATTTAAAAAAAAAAAAAAACCCAAGGTTGAGTGGGGTGACTAATTTCACTTATTTTAAGTCCTCATATGAAATTGTGTTGTATCACTTGTAATTGGTTTTGTACTGCACTGTCATATATGAAAAATGAAATGACAGCAGAAGGTGCAATGACATTAAATACAAAAAGAGTGAGTTAGATATTAGTGATAAACTTCTAAAAAAAAAAAAACATTTGCCTGATAAAACAACAACTCAAAGGAGATGAACAATCAAACCAACAAACTTGCCTTGGATTTGCAGATGACCTCAACCCTGTCCACGGCCCTCCTAAAGGATGGGGGCATCTTTGTCTGTATGCGGTGCTGCAGCATCTCCGTGGCCCCCTGGAAGAGGGCCATGCCGCCCCCCACCACCAGGATGCAGTTGTACATCTTCTTCTTGGTCTCGTCAGAGGCTGAAGCCAAACAGCAGGAGAAATAGAGGTGATGAAAGGGAGAAGACATTGTGCAAAAAGAAAGAGAAGAGTCTGAAGAGCGGGGAACATGTCTCATTACATAGTAACCTATGTGACACTTCATTTGTATTAAAGGGAACGCAAACCCAAAGAGCAATGTGGATTGAGTGAAAGCAGCAACATTAGTAGAACACATCGGTGAAAGTTTGAGGAAAATCGGACAATCGATGCAAAAGTTATTAATTTTTTTAAGTTTTGGTTCGGAAACCCCTGGATGAAGAGACTACTAGAGGTTATGACATATGAGTGGACAACAATACAAAGAAAACAAAGAAAATTCAACAACAAAAATTCACTTTTCTAGCATTATGAAAGAACACTTGACTAACCACTTTCAGAAAGCAGGGGGAACAATTGCTTCCCTTATCATACACATGTCAGTATCAAGTTGATGGAATTGTAATTTTCATGACAAATGAATTTTTGTGGAATTTTCTTTATATTTTCTTTATATTGTTGTCCACTTACAGTGTATACATGTATGTCATAACCTCTAGTAGTCTCTTCATCAAGCAGTTCCAACACCAAAAATCTAAAGATTCATAACTTTTGCATCGATTGTCCGGTTTTCTTCAAACTTTCGCTGATGTGTTCTACTAATGTTGCTGCTTTCACTCAATCCACATTGCTCTTTGGGTTTGCGTTCCCTTCAACTCAATTTGTATATTACTTAGGAAACAGAAAATATACCTTGTGCCTTGACTTACGCATTATGGTAACAGAGAAGGCAACAATTGCTGAAGTATACCTCAATTCTTTTATGTTTAACCCATATAGAATGGGCTTATTTTGCTACAATGCAAATTTCCCATAGACACTTGCCCGAGTATACGCGGGACTCATCCTCAGCCGCTTAAAAGCCAGCATAGATGATTGGTGTGAACGTTAGTGTCATGTTGATGGAGAAATGGAGTGGGCAGTACATACACATAGTAATGCGTTGTGCTTTCTAAAGAACACCAAATATTAGTGGTGAAAGGAGATTTCTGATATTGCCCACCTAACCAGTCAATATAAACATTATTTTCTGTTGGCTCACCACAGCAGTCAATACTATAGAGAATTGCCTGGTCCAGACCCAACGGCTTGTCCAGCGTCTGGGAGGTGGAAATCCTCCGTGAAATTACTGGGGGCGGGGCCTCCTCAGCTTGCACCAGCACATCCCCGTGGCACTGACCAATCAGAGGAGACACGGTGCGCTGAGTGACAGCTGTCAGTCCCACATCAGATCCCTGCCCGACGAGATCATCTCTTATGGGTCCCCCGTTGTCTGTCTTAAGCTTTGCTCCCTCAAAGGTAAAATAAAGGAGGTACAGATTGAGAAAAAGGAAATTTGTAGTATATAAGACATACATACATGTACATTATATTTTGTGCAAAACAAAAAACAAAAAATCATGGAGAAGATGATTTTGATCCAGGAAAAACCTGGAATGGGAAGTAATTGCACAACTCATGTGACCAAGAGCAATTGAGGTGGTCAGGATCACTACAGTTTACACAACAAACCTGCTGGTCTGAATACAGGTACATGTTACTACGCCACAGACAAAGCTCTCGCTTTATGCAGGTTACATGGCACACACGAACAGTGCTTGCCAATATGCAGATCATCAAGAACTACATGAGGGGAATTGCATGTGCCTCAAAACTACCAGAGCTCAATCTAACACTTTGGAGGATCGTGGCCTTTTCCCTTTTCATACACAAGTGTCAAAATCAGTGCACATAGAATTATAATTAAAGACAAAAACATAAAATCATGATTGCCATTTGCAAACTTGAATTTCATTGAAACAATAATAATTTCACACAGAGCTCTAACAGCATTCATCTTATTTTAGGGAATTGTCCAATATCTGTAAATTTTGGCCACTGTTCGTCTGAGTGTGTTATTGAGCATGATTTTGTTTTCAACAATTTTGCATTTGAAGGAAAACAGTAAACCTTTAATCCTTTCTCATAACTAGGTGTTGCTGAATTTTTCAGAGCAGTTCAATTTGTCTGTACAAGCAATTATGGACAGCGGGTACAACCTTATCCATGGGATTTTCTGTGCAAAACATCATTCTATTGCACACAAAGGGTTAAATCCAGGAGAAAGTGGAATGTTGTTGACCTGTGAGGTCTTAGGAAACCACATTTCTCTGGTTTTATTCCATATCCTTTTTTTTTTATAAATATTTTTATCATTTAGTAAAAGTGGTTCATACAGTAGAGTAAATGACTCTCTTTGATTATGATCAAATAATTTGAGCCCAACATTGTTCATATACAATATCATACAAGTGTACATGTGGTAGATAAGGTTGCAGAATATGCAAAAGCATATACATTGTTTCAAATCTATTCAATTGATTTTTGCATTTATTAAGAATGTGATTGAAGATCAAAGTTTCTGTTTCTCTCTTATGTCGACCAGTTTTTGTAACATTTTTTTTTCTGATTTTCTTCTGATTTCATGAATTTAACAAGTTTTGACTAATACTCCAATACTAGATTATACAATTAACATGTTTCTCAAAGGAACTTAGTATACCAGGTTCCTGTGGCTTCAAATGATATATGGGAACCTGGTATACCAGGTTCAAAAAATGTAGACAGGAGTGCGGGCATTTGAGGCCTAAATTCATGTTTATTTCAGGTATTCTGCCCGGTAAAATGGCCTTGATAGAAAGATCAATTTCTTCTATCAATATCAGTTTCCTTCTGTATGAAAACCACATGTATCGATCGCAGTATTATTTGCCTTTTTTCCAATGTTGTGCATGCTTACTTTGATGTAAAACTTGCATGAAGTTGCACACAGCAATCACGGCTGAGCTCAGTAGAAATTCGCTTTCGCTGACTCCATTCAGGTGGCTACTTTGTGTGGAACAAAAGAGTTTTTGACCCCAACAGCTCACGCTCTATTCATACAACTGTACCTCGCACACGATCGATACTTTGCATTGTTTGATGGCACATGTACAGTGTACATTGAAGCTGACCATGCAAAGAGGGTTACATGTACCACTTTTCCACTCTGTCACACAGGCTGATTACTAACCTGTCCGATCTCGGCTGACCTGCAAAAAGAATCTTGTTTTCGGGCAATGAAGGCCCTCAGAGAATTGTGGGAGGAACGGGTTAAGTGAATGGCATGATGACAATTTCTATAGTAGAATTGCCCCACGCTTTGATGGTTTAACTCGCATTCACCTAAAAGAGCAGTCTTTGCTGCAGTCAGCATGCATTTCCACTGTACTTCTTCCGCACGCCGCCTCCATAGGTTGATGACCTCTCTGATAGAAAGCTTCCTGACCTTTCTCAAGTTCGCTGATGCTAGTCTTAACATGGACATGTGTATGAGAGGTCACAACAGACAGCTCTGTCCATCACAACAGCACAGCTTTTGCACAGAACACACATAAATCTCTCCACAATTGTCAAGGCCTAATGTCAAACAAGGCTACTTTGTTTGCGAAAGTGTTGACATTGCATTTTACATGGTATCTAATATTTTCTTTTCGATATGAGTTTATCCTTGAAGAATCTAAACGGGAACTTCAGGGGGAGTTTCCTGACCTCGTACTTAATTACCTGCTGCTGCTGGCTCTGCGTCTGGAGGAGGTACAGCTCGTCATTGATGTCCTCCGGGTCGCCCTGGTTACGCTGCTGCGTGAAGATCATCTTCTCCTCCACCACGCCAAAGAGTTGGGGATAAAACACTGCCATTGGGGCCTGCAGGGTCTCATCCCCAAGCTTCATCTGGTAGCTCAGGGTGGGCTGATTGGGGTAGCGCACCTGGAAGTCCAGAATTTGGATGCCATCAAAATCCTAAATGGTGGATTATGAAAGATAATGATACAAACAATAAATAAATGAATAAATAAGAGCATTAATTAATGAATAAATGAATGAACGTACAAATAAATGAATAAATAAATGCACAAAAAAGCAATACACCACTCTACTAATAAGGATAAGTGTTAGTGTACCATGACCAGCCTTAATTACAATTATATACAATGCTAGTCTGATTCCATAATTCAGAATTCTTCCACATATGTATTTCAAAAGTTTCATGATGATATAAGTTTGCATTATGTTTATGCTTCTTTTGAATACATGGGTCAATGACATTCTGGCAAAATATCACTTCTGGAATGGCGGAAGTGACGTTGACTGATTAAAAGGTAACAAGAACACAGATGAATGAACATAAAACGATCAATACACCCACTACAGGGATACCCCTCTGTTTTCTAAACTGAAAAACTTGTGGAGGTATTTCTCTGTAAAAGTATAGCCACAATTGTTTGTAACCTTTGTCTGAAGTGTAAGTGACTAATGATGTTTTTAATGTCTCTTCCGTGCAGTGAAATTGAAATACAAGTACTAGGTTTTTATTATGTTATGCTTCATTTGAAGAAATGGGTCAATGACATTCTGGAAAAACATCATTTCTGAAATGGCGGAAGTGAGATTGACCAATTACAAAAGGCAATGAGAACATGTTTATTTATTTATTCACGTTTTCCTTAAAAATACAGGGTAAGTCTCATTCAAGCCAGAGGCCTGCTTTTCAAGAGAGCCCTGTAATTATACAGATACATTTTGCATATTATTAACATAGATGAATGATTGTAAAATGATCAACACACCCATACACTACAGGGACACTTATTTGTTTTCTGAATTAAAAAAGGGAATCAAAAATACTGTAAAAAAGGAAATTTTCGCACATTTCACACAACCAGACACTAGCTCGAAACTAAATGGATGCGAATATTTTTGGTCTAGTAATTAATGTCCCGATTCCGCGGAATTAAAAAAACAAACAAATGAATTTTGTCTTACATAGCTTAGCGCCAATAAAACTACTCACAGAAAAAATATCCACTTTTACAGTGCTTTATACACCGTGTACTTGCGAGTGGAACATTATTATTTCTCATAGAGCTGACTGCTCTCCAGTAGCAAACTTTGCACCAAATATCAACAATGCATGCAAAATATGCAAATAAGCTATAGCTTACTCCTAAGATTTCTCAAATCCAAAGAGAAAAGTGATGCACTTTAAAGCAACTATGATAAAATGCCATGAGTGTATGACACTCAGTGAATGTATGGATGATTCTCTGAAACATTTGATGACGTCATTTTTTATCATGCATTTATGCAAAAATACTGCCAATATGCAATCAGGGCTGTTTGACTCAAGCCCACAGTCAACTGGGATACCTCTGCTTCTTATGTAATCACTGATCTATCACAGAAGCATATAGAACAAATGAATGCTTCGGTTGCATTTTGAAGAAGCTCAGTAATCTATAGAACATGGTACAGGTTATGTCATTCGCTGTCAGTATATCCTCTTGTGGATCTTCATCCCGAGTTGTCCAGTGGGCATACAGGGCTGGGCATTAGCAGTGGCTGGGTGGCCCAGGGCCACTAAAAATTGACGTCCGACCACCAAATTTCCAAAAACGACTATCTTTTGGTGGCCCGATGGGGCAACTGAAATTCAAGTGAACATTTATCTTTATTTTATTTGGGGCCACTGCATTTCCTTTTTCAAATTCAATTTCAAAGATTTCAGTGGCCCACACAGGCCATCAGAGGAAAAAGTTAGTGTTGAGCTATGGCATACTTTCCCAAACCATCACCACTGTGCTCTTTCCGCTTAGAATATTTTGGCAAAGTTACCTCCTATGACTTTCAAAGTCTTGAGACAAATTTCCATATGAGAGGACTTTGGCTTTGAGATGGGAAAACAATTTAGGTCAATATCTTTTGGAAATTAATTTGATTACATAGTTTAATTTCTTTTAGCATAATCTTTCTCATCTTAGCATCAAAATATATTATTTGTTTCCATTACAATAATTAGTTTCATAATTTTTTGCATGTAGAGGAGTTCATAGTGACAGAAACAACTCTGTATTAACAATGATGACACAATTAATACATGGACATCAGTGACTGAGCTATGGCCAGCCTTATTTACAATTTCATACAATGCTAATCAAATTCCATAATTCAGAATTCTTCCATATAATTCAAAAGTTTCATGATATAAGATGGCATCATGTAATGCTTCTTTCGAATTAATGGGTCAAAGACATTTTGGCAGAATGACATTCACTGATTACAAAAGTTACTAAGAACAAATATGATAAAACCTTAAATGATCAATGCACCCACTACAGGGATACCCATTTTGTTTTCTGAATGAAACTTGTGGAGGTGTTTCTCTGTATAATGGTAAGGCCACACTTGTTTGTATCTTTGTCTGAAGGGTGTACATGATTCATTATGTTTTTGAATGTTTCTTTCGTAAAGTAATAATATCCCCAGGTAAAAGAACTTTGTGTCTTATCAGTGTTGAGTGATCATCATTTTTATTCATCATTTTTATTCAAGGATTTTACGATTCACTATAAGAATACGTTATTCCACTTTAAAGAGTAAACAGTATGATTTCTACATGATTACAGGGCTTGACATTAGTGATGGCCCTGTGACCCAGGGCAACTAAAAAGTGATGTCGGACCATCAAATTTACAAAAGGGCTATCTTTTAGTGGCCTGATGGGGAAACTAAAATTCAAGTGAATTTTTATCTTTCCTTTTATTTCTGGCCACTGCATTTCTTTTTCAGGCTATCAAAATTTCAAATTCAAAGATTTCGTTGTCCCAAACGGGCCATGGAGAAAAAAAAAGGTTAGTGTCAAGCACTGGCATACTTTCCAAGGCCATATACTGCTGTGCTACTTCTGCTTGGAAAGTCGCCTCTTATGATTTTCAATATCATGAGCTAAGTTTCCAATGTGAGGGGACTTCAGCTGTGAGATGGGAAAACAATGTTGGTTAAAAAAAATTTAGAAATTGACTTACTCACATATTTTGGTGTTTGTTTTTTTTGTTTTTTTTTTGTTTTTATAGCGTAATCTGACTCTTAACCAAATCCTGAAATCACAACAAACCCCATTACTAAGATATGAAACCTCTCCAAATGGGAAATGCTTGAGTTTTGTTGGCAAAACAAAGTAAAAGTGGTGACACACTGGCCCCTTCTCAACACTTGTCCATCACGTAATTGGCAAAACAACCTATCTACATATGTATCATTTTGCCATACTGTATACATGTTTGCACAATGATAGGCTGTGCAGCCTCAGAACCATGTGCAGAATGGCACTGTGGGGCATGTACATGTACAAGTGTCATCGATCAAGACTTGCATTGTTTTGCACTAGCAGTAGCTTGGTATTCATGCAGTAAAACAACATAAGTTTGGGTTGGTTTTTTTTAATCATTTAAAAGCAAGGGCTCTACTGAAATCAATCTACATTCAAAATATTCGTGCTCCTGCTGGTCCTCCAATTAGGAGAAATATGAAATATCAATCAAATACAACTGTACACACAACAAGATGTCTGCAAAAAATCTAAACTTGATTAAGCAGAAAATGGGTTAAAAGTAGATATGTCTTTTTTGCCATCTCAAGGCTGACTTGTTTCTGACAAGCTTCATGTGTTACTCAAGCGCAGTCTGCACTGTATTTTATAATTTGCATCACTTTCACTTTCTTCATGTGTCACTCGCAGGCTGCATTGTCTTCTTTCTTTCTTTCTTTTTAAAGATTCCCTGCAGCTCTGGATCTGGTCACGATAATGCAACGTGCATTTGCAGTTTTCTCAAAACATTCTGTGACTTTATAGGGCTGCATTTACACAGAAGCCAGAATGCAATCTACGCTGGAGACAAGTTATTAACGGGGGAGAAAAGTTTTTTGTACAGTGTCTTTTGTTATGTAACCACATTACAGTATGGCTTTATGCCCATTGAATTGTTTTGATATTTTCTTATCTCTTTGACCACATGGGCCTGCACTGCCTCTTTGACCATGTAAAAATGATTGCACGACAAACAAACGGACAAGATTATCTGGACCTGTGACATGTCAGTCATGTCTGCGACTTCGGACTTATCCCTTAATTTTTCACTAAGCTAGACTTTCTGACAATTTCGCGAGCGGTTAAATTTGCAATCATGGAGTACGGTAACGAAAGGAGGAAAGTGCGTGTCCACATGGCATTCATGTCGGGATCAGAGTTAATAATTTTGCATGTCATTGAATTCGCGAATAGATAGCACCAGACTCGCGAAATTGACGAAAATAAGAACTTGGCGAAACATACAGCACATACAAGAAGATGTCAGTGTGAGCTAGACAGGGGACAGATGGGATTACGAGACCTGATACAAGGCTCACCTGGTCAAGGTGACAAAACGTCTCCTTCAGCTCCACCAGCAGGAGGGCATCCATCGTCTTCTCTGGCTGACACTCCCGGTAGGGAAAGCGGGCTCTTTCCAGCAGCCAGGTGAACGTCCTCGTGATGTCTTTGCCTCCATACGTCATGCACACCCTTCAACAACAACAAATACAATCACGAAAAAGATAAGAACAACAACAACAACAACAACAACAACAACAACAAAATCACCCTGGACTTTGCAGAATGAATCTTATGAAATAGAAATGTTGCGGTTCAGTGGGTTCGATCACAGAATGTCAATGAGGGGGGGGGGTCCCCGACTTGATTCCCCTTGCTGTAGAGGCTGTGCCTGTAGACGCAGCACTTAATAATCTTCATAGCCTGGCCTTCTGCCAGTCCCGCTGTTGCTTGCTATTTACAAGCACTTCTTGCATCTTTGGTAGCCACAATGAAACTCAGAATTGAAATTTCCTTCAACGTAATGTGACAACATTTGTACATCATAATAGTTAAGTGAACAAAAAGTTCCTTACTTCAAGTTACCTGCAGGTATTAAAGCTAGCTTTGATGATAACGCTCATAGTTAAGCATCATGTCGATGCCCTCAAAAGTTAGCTGTGATCTCATTACTTGATGATAAGAACCCCAAGATATTTTGGGGTTTCCGCTCTATCCACGAGACATGTGGGTCCCCACTCCTTAAGTTCTAAGGCATCGGTCATGTGAACACAAAAATCAATGAGATAAAAGTAAGCATGACCTCTCCATGAACCCTGATTCCCTAATAGGTGTTTTCACATCAGCCCGATGTTTCGAAATAGCGCTATATACGCCTTGTGTGAATATAACTAATTATATACATGACAAGAAAGGCATTCCAGAATTTTCTACCATGTTATGTGATAAGTATGTACATGTATACATCTTGACAATTAGCAAAATAATAAAACTCAGTTATCCGGAATTCTTGCTTGTGCAATGTGACAAGCATACATAATAAAAACAAACAGAAAAAAAAATAAGTAAACTGGAATCTTCTGCAATGGAATGTGACAAACATTCATATAAAGCAGTATTGCTAAAGCAGAAGGGGACAAAATCAATTACTTGTACCTGGAATTCTTGCTGTGTAACGTGACAAGCATATATAACTCTAGTAATGAAAAAAAAAATGAATTACAAAAACAATTTTCTGGCCACATACTGTTATATTAAAGCATATAAGAGCTATTTAGAGTGGCAGTAAAGAAAACAACAACAACAACAGACATCTGGAATTTTCTGCCATGTAATGCGACAAACATGCCTCCTTATGTATCACTCATTAAATAATCTGAGCTGGACATTATATCAAGCATTATCCTCATGTTTGGCTGTAAAAAAAAAAAAATCATCTTACTATCTATATTTAGTCAGCATTACAAATTGATTTCAAACAAAGTTCCAACTGGTGTAGGAAAAGCAGCCCCTTCTTGTCTGCAAACTCTGATGTGAAGCTTAAAAACAGAGATTGAGTAATGTTTTAGATAACTAGGAGGACAGCCGATTATGGCATCACCGGCTCAGGACACGTGCAATGCATCCTACAGAAGGAGCTTCTTGCGCCAACAAGCCTGGCGGTCCAGGCATCATTCTCATCTTCCAGAGACGTGTAAACAACATTGTACGGCTGCTTTCCTGCCTGTTATTCTGCATCCAGACATTGCGTAATACGCACGCCCCAGGCACACCAAACATTTCTTTTTTCTTTCTTTTTTTCTTTTTTAGCAGAGGTTTAGTTCTCAAGGAGGAGATTCCTCAACTTTAAAATTGCATATACAACAAATTAAAAAATTTTACGTTCCTATTAAACCCAACCAAATAAATTCATGATGGAATGTATTTTCATTTTTCTGGCTTAATACAAAAAGCAGTGACTTCTTCTGTCAGAAAGCAAGAGGTATGATATTAGCCTCAACATACTGTACACCACTGTATGTCCATAACAAGTCGAGGGAATGTGTATTTTTCATTATGATGAAATTTTGTGGAATTCTCTTTTATTTTCAATGAACCTTTTTGGATACATTAAGCCACAAATGATAGCAGTCTTCTCATCCCGTGATGGCTACATCAAAACTTCAAAAAGTCAAAAATTTTCACAGGATTGCCCAATTTTCCTCAAAGTTTCACTGAATGTATTTTCATTATTTTGCTGCATTCGCTCAATCAACATATTTAGACTTCATTCACTTTTAAGCATAATGTGTCCCCTTTTATTGTGTGTTGGATGAGGGGATTTGAAACTCTACAGCAGCCTATGTGAAAGAACATGCAAAATTAAGACCTATAGAGCTTGTTAAACTCATTAACAAAAGTTTCTTTTAGAAAATATCAGAGCATCATTGTCTGTTTTTTTAAAGCTTCTGTAGGGTTGACACACTTTCACAAATTTCATGGGTGGAAAGTTGAGAAAACCACATTAATAGAGTATAAATAGTGTATAAGCCATACATTTTGCACGTACAATTGTACGATATTTCAATGTTTGGGGAGTGGATGAAGTTGCTATAGAGAACCACAGTGATGGAATGGATGATAAGTTCTATGTACCTTTTATTTGAAGAAAAGTGAGTATTTCCAATTAAGGGACAATACAAAATGTATTTCTATTGTGGGAGGCAATATTTCCAAGAGTTGTTACAAATTTTGTAAATATCTTTCAAGGTGGAAAATATACAAAATAAAAACATTGTGAAATATATTGTGTATACAGTAGTTGTCAAAAACTGTTTGATATAAAACCTTTAATAAGGTACTTTATCTTATGCAAACAACTATAATTGCAGATTGTACACAGCATGGAAAAGTGGGTCTTTTTGTACCAGTGTTACTGAACAGCAAATTGGTCAAACACTGCACATTTAACATGTTACAATGTCAAACTAAGCTCTTTACTGACTTTCAGCCCTCACAGTATCTTCATAATTTATATTTACACAAATTTCACAGGCTTTCTGCAGCAAACCATGGAAATAGATCAGGTTAATCTGGAAAATTCCTACCCGTTTTCAATCTCCGGAATGCCCAACCAATTATCCGGTAAGTATAACACGCCACTAGAACTATTATCACTCTGGAAGTCAAGTAACTAGAGAAACCAATTAAGCGGAAAGTACTGCACTGTATACGCCATATACAACGTATTTAGTGAGTCTAAATTTTCGCAAATCAGAGCTTCCCAATGATTTCGCGAGTGGTTAAATTCACGATCATGGAGACATGTGTCGAACGGAGAAGTGTATGTATACGCGTACGTCATATTCACAGCGTGATCAGTGTCAATATTTTCGCGTGTCTTTAATTTTGTGAAAAGCACCTGACTCTGTGCACTCTGTGACTCAAAGCACTCTAACCCTGTGTCGAATGGAGAAGTGTATGTATACGCGTATGTCACATTCATAGCGTGATCAGTGTCTATATTTTCGCCTGTCTTTAATTTCGTGAAAAGCACCTGACTCACGAAATTTGCGAAAATAAAAACCTCACAAAATATTTGACTATACAGTATTTACCATCCTCATCAAATTTGAAAGATCTGCATGATGAGGACAAAGAAGCTTTCATTAAAACACATTTTACAGGCTTGTTTATCACAATGCAGAGTTCAGAAAAATACCACATCCCCTCTGCCTCTTCTCTATTTGTTCATTTTCTCTTCACTTTTTCACTTTTCTCCGTTTATTTGTTTGTCAGCTATGTAATCACAAACTCAACTGAAACTATCACATAGTTGGGGGTCCCTCTTTTTTCTGTTCAAACAAAAAAAAAAATTATTAGGAACATTTACACAAACAAAATATTGGGATAATGATTGCGATCTACATACCGCAAACATATATAGCACCCATACAGACAGAAATATCTGACTAATTGCCAATTGCAGTAATTTGTCAATCAAACTGTGCATGCCTGAAATCTACTGGAATGATTACCCTTGACCTTGTGTTCATGCACTATTCTCCTGTGCATTTTGACTGACAGGACAAAAAAAAAAAATGGATTTTTGTTTTCTGCCCCTGCAATTCACATGTATGCTGTGATTCAAATTATGGCACTAATTATCAAATCATTAAGATAAAGACTTCAAAATAATTCCAACATTTCTTGGGATCACGATGCTGACCACACTTCTTTTTAATAATGTCCACACAGGCAAAATTCTCAAAAATCTGGATCACAATGCAAGTCCTGAGATTTGTATCCCACTAATTTGTGTTTAGTATGAATCGCACTAACGCTATTCTGTTGGTGATGGTGGTAGTGGCAGACATTATGTAAGCATCAACAAATAATCGTCAGGTTGCCAAGAAAGACAGTGGTTTAGAATCCGATCATAAAATGCACATATGCACTGGGGAATTCTTCTGTGCATCACATAGAAAACTGACAGCTGTTTGAATGATTACAGCCCGTTAGAACTCCATCCCTTTGAACCTCCTTGTATCAACTTCATGAATGTCAAGTTCACTGAGCAGAATTGCGATTCAGTTTCTGCAAAGCACTTACAAGGAATTCTCCTTGGCGACCCTAAGCTGGGATGAGGCTAGTTGTCTAAAAATAGTCAGAGGCATTCATGCTACAGAAATAAAGCCACAAGACATAAGCACAACAAATCCACCTCTTAAACCTCCTTGTATCAACTTCACGAATGTCTATATTCACTGAGCAGAATGACGATATACAGTTTCCGCAAAGAACTTACAAGGAATTCTCCTTGGCGACCCTAAGCTGGGATGAGGCTAGTCGTCTAAAAATAGTCAGAGGCATTCAAGCTACAGAAATAAAGCCACAAAATGCAAGCAAAACAAATCCACCACTTAAACCTCCTTGTGTCAACTTTATGAAGATCAAGTTCACTGAACAGAATTGCAATATATACAGTTTCCGCAAAGAACTTGCAAGGAAATCTCCTTAGCGACCCTAAGCTGGGATGAGGCTAGTAATCTAAAAATAGTCAGAGGCAGGGCCGGCGAAGCGTTTTCAAAAGTGGGGCGGGTTTCATGAGCTAACAAGCAAAAAAAAAAAAAAAAACTAGAAATGTCACATGGTTTGCCTCCACCATAATGCATGATTCTCCTAATAGGTCTATAGAAAATGTGGACAATGTGTGATGACAGTTTCATATAACTGGCAAAATATCAAAATGATATGTTTGTAACAAATGTGTTGAATGTTCACCTTCCTTGCCCTACAATGTAGATTTAATTGGATGAATGGGAGAGCATGTATACGTGCAGGCACAACTTCACCCACTCATACACATACATGCCAAGTTTCATTACGATACCATACCTTAAGGTTTTTCAGTTACACTGTCCACAAAATTGATTACGGACGGACGGAGAGACGGACGGACAACCCGAAAACACAAGAGACCCGGGGTCTCGCGCTCACCTGTGTATCGCAAGTTCACCTTCCATGCATTCTTGCAGACTCTTACCTGAGAATAAAGGAAATTTGTGGTGGGGGTAGCTTTGAGAGCTGGAGGCATGGTGTCCATTTGCATATTCCATCACACTAGTAAAAATACCTCCAAGTACAATGTACTTTATAGAATGTTAGATTATGCAGTTTGGAAAAAAAAAAGACTTAAAGCCCTGATCACTTTTGATTCTAGAGAAAAATATCCTTGAATATTCATTAACTCTGGTTTGGACCCCCTGGGGGTCCCCAAGGAAAGCATGGTGCCCATTCAAACACTTTAAGATCTTATCCTCCTTGGAATGCTACTTGCCAAGTTTGGTGAATATCCATAATGTTGTTTTCAGCAAGAAGATGAAAATTAAGGTCCCCCCCCCCCTTGAGTTGGGGGGGGGGGGGGTGGGCAGCCCTGGATCTGCAATGAACAAACTTAGAACTTAATGTTGGGGGGGGGGAGGAATTAGGCCCCCTTGGGTCCCCCAAGGGGAGCATGGTGCCCTGTTGAACAAATTGAGATCTTAACCCCCTGGCATGCTACCTGTCAAGTTTGGTGAATATTCATCAATGGGTTTTCAATGACTATGAACATGCACAATTTACACCACTATTTGGACCCATCCCACCCCACTTCCTTTTCAAGAAAAAGATGAAAATTTACAATTTAGGTCCTAATTTAGGCCCCCTGGGGCCCCCCAGGTGGGACATGGTGCCCATTTGATGAGAATGAGATTCTTTCCAACTAGGGATGCTACCTACCACGTTTGGTGGAAATTCATCATTGCATTTTCGATGAAAAGACGGATATGTAAAATTTGGGCCCCATTAGGACCCCTCCCACACCTCTCCCCTGGGTCCCAAGGGGGGGGGGGGGGGGGGGTGGGCACCTCTGATTCCGCCATGAACAAACTTGAAACTACAGTCATCAACGTACTAACTCGCAGTATTAACTTTAGCTCTATCACTTCTAGCCACTGGTTCTAGAGCAGAAGATTTTTAAAGATTCCTTAATTTCGGGGGGTTTGGGCCCCTCTGGGGGCCCCCAAGTGGGGTATGGTGCCCACTTTAACAAACTGAAATTCTATACCCCTAGGGATGCTACCTGCTAAGTTTGGTGAAAATCGGTTGAGGGGTTCTCAAGAAGAAGATGAAAATGTAAAAAGTTTACGCACGACGGACGAAGAGCGATCACAATAGCTCACTTGAGCCTTTGGCTCAGGTGAGCTAATAATGCCTCCGGCACCAGTTCGGGGTGGAGGCATAAAAAAACAAGGCAAGTGCCATAATGTGTCTTGCCCATTCACGTACAAGAAATTGTACTCAAATGGGATATCACAGATTTAAAAAAAGAGATATAACAGATGAAAAGAGGTATAAAAGGGTAAAAATTTATGGCAAAAAAGAAACATGCCATAAAAACTTAACATTGGGCCCTTAAAGTTCGTTGACCCCTGCCTGTGACCATTGACCTTGTGGTGACCATCCACTCCCCAAGGGACATCTACTATCCAAGTTTAGTCACAAACGGACCTATGGATCAAAAGTCATGACCCATAATAGAAACGCGCCATGAAAACTTAACATTGGGCTCTAAAAGTTTGTTGACCCCTGCTTGTGACCTTTGACCTTGTGCTGATCATCCACTCCCCAAGGGACATCTACCATCCAAGTTTAGTCACAAATGGACCTATGGATCAAAAGTTATGACCCATAATAGAAACGCGCCATAAAAACTTAACATTGGGCTTTAAAAGTTCGTTGACCCATGCTTGTGACCATTAACCTTGTGGTGACCATCCACTCCACAAGGGACATCTACCATCCAAGTTTGGTCACAAATGGAGTTATGGATCAAAAGTTATGACCCATAATAGAAACATGCCATAAAAACTTAACATTGGGCCCTAAAGTTTATTGACCCCTGCCTTTGACCTTTGACCTTGAGGTGACCTTCATATATGGTCAAATGTGAAACTTTGTATGACCCCTCTTCCCTCGAAGTTTGATTGCAATTGAAGCCCAGAGTAAAGAGTTATTGAAGTTTTTGTAGCGTTACGGACAGACGACGGACGGATGCCGCAGGCGATCCCTTAGTCTCCCCTCACCTCCGGTGGGCTCGACAAAAAAAGGCCTTCAGCACAACTTCGCGTGCCAATTCCGGGCTTCTGCAGCTGACAAACAAAGAAAAATGAAAAAAAGGGTCTTCAGCTCATCTTTCTCCTTCCACTTCCGGGTTTCTTCAGCTGACAAGCAAAGAAAGAAAGGAAAAAAAAAAAGCTCTTCAGCGCAAAAACATAACCTTACCGCGCTCACACTTCAAGGTCTCTATCTATTTCTTTCTAGTGACACTTACGCACTTCCTGGGTAAAAAAAGTGGGGGCCCAAAGTGGTGACACCTTATGTATTCCTTTGTATGGTGCAAACAAGCTGGGATGAGGCTAGTCATCTAAAAATAGTCAGAGGCATTCATGCTACAGAAATAAATCCACAGAAAGCAAGCACAACAAATCCACCTCTTGAACCCCACTGAGTCAACTTTATGAAGGTCAAGTTCACTGAGCAGAACTGTGATATACAGTTTCCAAGCACAGGACTTACAATGAATTATCCTTGCCGACCCTTCACTGCAATGAAGCTAGTCATCTAAAAATAGTCAGTGGCACTAACTAAACCTACAAAAGTAAAACCACATAGAGCAAGCACAACAAATGCAAGGTATATGCACACAGGCCAGAAATGTCTTTGAAAATGCAGGGAACCTTGTCTCACTGTGTTTGTGGAAGGGAAAGTAGGGTTGGGGGTACTACGTATCGTCACCCTAAGGATCTGTAGCTTGTTTATTCTAAAAATATAATACAAATCCGCCTAATTCTTACCTCAAATATGCCATAAATACTGCAGTTTTGAATGTCGTGACCGTCTCGTTGATTATGAATGTCCGTTTTAAAATAGCGCAATTTTAGTGCGTGCGTTCCGATTTCTTCGCGCAGCTAAAAAGGGAACCTTGCGATCGGCACCCCCTCCCCTCCATAGGTATACACGTGAATTTCACAGCATAGGTAATACACGTGAATTTCACAGGCCATAGGTAATACACGTGAATTTCACAGCCATGCGTCGTTACTGAGCGGATGTGTAATTTTTAGCTTGGTTTGTTTGAGTTTGATTTTCGTTTCTTCGTTTTTATTGTTTTTATAGCTAATGACACTTAATCCCGCGCGTACTTTTTCGTTCTGTACGCAAACAGCCATGATACGCAGGGTGCTGATGGGAAGGTGCCCTGCCGATAGGTGGTGCCCCAACCATACATGTAAATATGGTCAAATAGGAATAGGCCCATTATTGATGACAATTAAAAATTGCAACAACAAATTATACATGTTTTTGTGTATCATGCATCACTATATTCTACTCTTTTCTTGTGGTAGTATTCTAATTTTAGGGTGCCAATTCGGTGAATATCAGAAGTTTTACAATATTTATGTTTTAATGGCCTTCATATGGGCTGTAGAAGACCTACAATTAATTGTAGTATCATGGGAAGGTGGAAGAAAGCAGCGTGTGTGTGTGTGTGTGTGTGTGTGTGTCTGTGTGTCTGTGTGTGTTCCATTATATTTAATGGGATTTCTACAAAAGGTGTATGAAAGGAATAATTTTTTTCCTGGTATTACATCGCAATTTGCAATGCATTTTATACCACTGCTTCACAAATTATCTTTTGTGAAGCAGTTTTCTCAAGCAAAGAAGTGTACAGAATACCATTTGAAATATTATTCAGTTCGCTAGAATTGCTATTAATAAAATTGTAGTCAGAAAGTTATAGACTGTACCTTGGAATGCTTAACTGAGTAGTGCTTATTGTCATTGATTCCTATGTATCCTGTTTGTATCGAGAGGTTTGATTGCCTTCCTAAAGCCACCACACACAAAAATGCACTACGTGCCAATTCCTACTCTGTCATTGGACATTACAGTGGAGTGTAGGCGAAGCAGGGTTAGCACAAACCAGGGCAAGGATGTTCACACATTTCATTGACCTACACCCATGCGCCACACACAAAAACAAACACGAGCTCCGTTCATACAGGGCAATACCATTAAATTGCTGGCGCACGTCAGTAGATAACTTTCTTGCAAATTGAATAAAACCCCACTTACATACACCGGAAATGTCGCAACATTGCTGCAATATTTCGGCATTGGGTCCATGGCGTATAAGAATAGTGTCCAATATAGTGGTTTTCATCACTCAGAAAATGTCCCGCAATGCACAGTTGTCATCTATAAATAAGGGTGCGTTCGAGCGCTCTAAGGCGAACCAAAGCGAACTGAACCAAAGCGTACTGTACCGAACTGTGCCAGATTTGAAGCGTTCGAGCGCTCTGTGGAGAAAGCGTACCTCACAAGTTATTTTTTAGAAAAGGTCACGCATATTTGTAGCAACAATGTCATCCACCTGGCGCTTGAACTACTTACAGCTGTCCCGAACAAAGAGAATGATGTCTTTGCATTGTGACGTATGCGCACAATACTCGCATGCTTTACAGCGAACTTTTGGTACGCTTTTGGAGCACATCGGGAAGTGGTCCACTTTTGGCTCAGTACAGTACAGTGCGGTACACTTTAGGAGTGTTTGAGCGCTCCTCTGGCGCGGGTACGGTACGGTACAGTTCGCTTCAGGAGAGCGCTCGAACGCACCCTAAAAGTCTCAAGACACAGGAAAACACAGAAAAAAACCATCTCAATACAAATCAAAACAAATGAACATAAAAGATAATCTGCCGATGCATAAATGTAGAAACATGTAATTACTGTGTATGTGGGGAGAAGAACCCATAATAATATGAAAGCTTGCAACTTTAAAGGAATTGTATAGTTTTGGTTGAGACCAAATTTCAGGTTTATAACATTTTTTGGTGAGATGATGAGAAACCTCTTATGAAATATGAAAGAGCATGTAATTCTACGAGGAATTCAATGTTTATTTGATGAAAATTGGTTTTGAAATGGCTGAGATATCCGAAAACAAGCGATTCTAACAAAGTTTGGGACCCACACTTTATTACGATCGCTTTGTTTTACTTTGTTTTTGGATGTGTCTGTCATTCCAAACCCGATATTCATCAAATAAACTTTGAATTCCTCTTAAAATGGTATGCTCTGTACTATATCATAAGTGTTTTCTTGATATCTTGCAAAAAGTTAAAAGCCCAATTCTCATCTCCACCAATACTGTACCATCCCTTCAAAGCTTTCATGCTAAACTACAAGATTGTAGGAACTAACAAACAATAGTACAAATAAGAATAACATTTTATGATGTATTGTGGTCCCATTGTCCCATTAAGGCACGACTCCACTCTTTCTTTTTTTGAACCTGCCTTTCGGGCAAGTCACTCACTTTCAACATTATCACTTGCCGAAGGGAAAGCGTACATGCCCGGAACTAAAGATA